>NC_048904.1:2898764-2958505 GCF_011077185.1 Oxyura jamaicensis
TTTTTTTTTTTTTTTTTTTTTTTTTTGCACGATGATGATAATTGCACGTCTCTGTAGATGCTCTATAATTTGATACCTCAACGGAAAAAGTACAGCGAAGACTGAAAAGGAAAAAAAAAAAAAAAAAAAAAAAGGAAAAAGAAAAATAAAAGCCATCGTTTCTTGCTACGTCGCTGCAATTAGCAAAGAGCCCCGGGAAAGTGGCCATGACCCGAGGCAGAGGCGGGCAGGGAGCTGGGGCTGGGGAGCCGAGCGGGGCCCGTCCCCACCGTGCCGAGCCCCAAAGCCGTTCCAAGCAACAGCACTTCGTTCCCTCTTTGTATAGTGCGAAAGCATCGCCTCTCTCCTGCCCCGCTGCGCCCCAGCAAACCCGGGGGTGCTGCCCCCGACCGGGACAGGCGGCCCCAAGCCTCGCGTCTGAATCTCGGACAGATTAACCTGTTGCCGAGGGAAATAAAAAAAAATAAAACAATATAAAAAGTTAAAAAAAAATAGGAAAAGCATGACGCTACTCAGAGCAATAGTTCATAAAATACTTTATTGAAATAAAGTAAATATCTTCGCATTAATAAAACTGATCGTAAAATGCAGTTTTCGAGTAACTAGGGGCACCACAGGGTTTCAGACAGCGAGCGGACGTGAAGGTGGGATCCAGTGTCCTCCTCCTGGCCCCTCGGGGCCGTCGCACAGCAGGGGCCGGGGCGCAGCGCCCCGCGGGCGCGGAGAGGAGCGGCGGGGCTGGACCCGGGGACGCGGCCGGGCCAAACGCTGGATTCGTCGAAAACCGAAGGCGACAGCAGTCCACAAACCGCTTGGTTCCCCCCTTCCAGCCCTCTTCCCCTTGGGTCGCTGCCGGCGGAGCGGGGAGGTGCGGGGCCGGTGGCTCCTCCCGGGGACCCCGGCCCGGGGCGGCGGCGGCGGCGCTCGGTGGCCGCGCTCCCGGCCGGGCGGAGCGGCTCGGGGCCGGCGGCGGTGGGGCCGGGCCGTGCCGGTCACTCCTCCTGGCTGACCTCAGCCGGCGAGCCCAGGCTCTCGGGCGGCTTCTCCGCGTCCCGGGCTCGTTCCTGCTCCGAGAGCTGCTCGCTGCTGGGGATGGAGTTCTTCTTGGGGCGGCCCTTGGGTTTGGTGGGGGACTCCAGGCCGCCCCCCTGCAGCACCTACGAGGCGGGGAGGGAGCACAGGGGGGGGACAGCCGAGTAAAAGCGGGTCTCGGGTGGCCCCGCTCAGGAGAAGCCACCCGCGGCCCCGCACCGAGCCGAGCCGAGCAGCCCGATGAGGGTGGCAGCAAAGCCGGGAGGGCCTGGGCCGGGTGATGCTGGCCTCACAGACCGCGGGCACACAAATATATCAGTATAAATATTAGAATAAAACTTATTTTTCCCCCCGCCGCATGCATTTTTACCCTGGGCATGCAGAAGGCCGAGGTGGCGGAGCTGCCCCCGTACTGCGGCGGGGCGTGCAGAAGGGTCAGAGGCGGGCACTTACTATTTTCTTCCATTTCATGCGCCTGTTCTGGTACCAGGTTTTCACTTGGAGCTGGCTGAGCCCCAGCGATTCGGCCAGGTCTATTCTGCGGGAGAGAGACAGGCGGTGAGACCCAGCCCGGCTGGCCCGCGGCTCCTCTCCTTCCCCAGCAAAAACTCCCCCCGCGCCCTGTCCCGCTCCGGAGGGCCCGGCCTGCCCTACCTGTCGGGCGTGGAGAGGTATTTCTGCTTCTCGAAGCGCTTCTCCAGCCCCATAAGCTGCAGCTCGGTGAAGACGGTGCGGCTGCGGCGCCCCTTCTTGGCCTTGCCGCCCGGCTCGGGGGGGCCCGGCTCCAGCTTACCGCGGAGGTGCAGCTCCAGCGGGAGATGGGGCGAGGCGGAGCCGCCCTGCAGCCCCGAGCCGGCGGCCAGCAGCGCCGAGCTCAGCCCCGAGCAGCCCAAGGGAGCCAGCGGGAACTTGAACACGGCCGCCGGCTCCGCCTTCAGCACGGCTGCGGGAGAGAGGGGCCGTGAGAGCCGGGCAGACCCCGCGGGGACCCCGCACGCAGCCTCCCCGGGCCCGCCCGTCCCCCCGAGGACGCGGGGTCACGCTTTGCCCTCCGGCCGGCAGCCGATGATTACCGGGTGATTCCCTGCGTACAGGCGGAAACGCTTTAAAACGATTCCCAAGCGCTCCCAGCCGATGCCCCCGAACAGCTGCCGCAGCCACGGCCGCCGGCTCGGCTTCGCCCCAGTACGTGCGGCCGGGACCGGGCCGGGAGCCTCCTTCGGGTTTCCCTGCCCGGAGCCCCTCAGCGCGCTTTCAATCCCCGAACAATCGAATCGCATCTTCCTCCGGGCTCCGCAGCGCGATTTTAACCCGCAAACAATCGCATCTTCCTCCGGGATCCGCAGCCCCCGGCTTGGCTGCGAAAACTCGCTCGGGAGCAGGGCCAGGAGCTCCCTCGATGGCACCGAGCTGTGAGCCCACCCCAGGGCCGGCACAGAGCGGCTCAAGCCCCTCTCGGCCCCGGCAGAGCCCTGCAGGGCCCGGGGGGCCCGGCCCGGTCCCGCAGCCCCTCGCTGACCCCGGGCCGGCGCCGCCGCGGCTCTCCCCGGCCCTAAAAATCCGGCAGCAATCCCCAGCGGGGGGCTGTAAGGAACTTCAGTGCGGGTTCCTCCTCCTCGGCCGCGGCAGAACCACCGCTGCTGCACAAAGTCGCGTCTCGCCGCCCGGCAGGCTGCAAACTGCATTTTAGCCGGGCCGGTGCTTGAAACCGATACTTAAAGTAATGCAGATTTCCGCATGTCCTAATCTACGTTGCTCCCTGGCTGCGGGGCTCGACGTTTTCCCGTTTCTCTTTTAAAAGGAAAAAAAAAAAAAAAAAAAAAATCGGGATGCTCCCGTTCCGTTCGTTTGTACGGGTAGAAGAGCGGCCTTTCTGCGGTGGGACGCCTTTGGAAACGAAAGCTTCTGGCAGCACACCGAAAAAGTCGCGTTTACAAAGAAAACCAATCAACGACCAAAAAAAGAGAGAGGAAAAAAAAAAGAAAAAAAAAGAAAAAAAAAAAGAGACATTTCATTAATGTTCTGCATTTGTCCTAGATACTGTAATCAGAGTGGACAGACCGCGCTTTCCATCCATCTCTCTGTCTGTCCGTCCATCCGGCTTCCAGCTGACGCCGTGTCCGCGGGACTCCCCGCAGCCCCCAGCTGTGCCCGCCGCGCAGGGCCCCGGCACTTGCAGCTCACCCGAACGCCCCAAACCCCCAAATCCTCGGGGCAGCCGCCCCCGGCCCGGGCCCGTCAGAGGCGGCCGCGCAAAGCTCCGCTTTAGGCCCCAAGCGCTGCACCGTGGCGCCGGCCCCGAGCCCGCCCGGCGTGCAGGAGCCCGGCGGCTGCTCGCTGCCCAAATTAACGGAGTTTGCTTCAGAGGAGCAGCTCGGAGCCGCGCTCTGCCCGCCGGCCCTGGGCGCCCAGCGGCGACCTGATGCAGCGCGGTCCCGCCGAGCCGCAGCCCGGAGCCTGCTCCCTCCCCGGCCCCGGGACCCCTCGGGCCGTGGTGTCCAGAGCTCGGAGCCCGGAGCCGGCCCGGCCCCGCGGCAGCACGTACCTAGGTGGTTGTGGTAGGGCCGGGCCGAGAGCAGCGCCTGCACCCCGAATTTGAGGAGCTCCCCGGCCGGTGCCGCGCCCTTGGCGTCCGGGGGGTCGGTGAGGATCTCCTCGATCATGAAGCTGCGGTAGCGGTGCGAGCGGTGGTCGGGGAAAGCTTCGGCCGGGAAGTAGTGCGCGGCCCCCAGCTCCAGCGGGTGCTGCATCCTCGCCGCCCCGGGGGGGGTGAGCCCCGGCCGCGGGGCCGAGGCTCCGCCGGGCCGCCCTAGCGCAGCCCCCCGGCCGGCGCCGCTGGGAGCCGGGCAGGGGGGGCTCTGCCCATCGCCCCGCCGCCGCCCCCCGCCCTGTTCCTGCCCCTACCTCCGGGCAGGGCTCGGCTCGGCCCCCCCAGCGCGAGCGGCTCGGCACCGGCCCGCGAGCGCTGCCTGCACCGGGGCGCGGCACCGGACAGCGTTTCTCCGCCCCGGGCCCCGGGGCAGCCGCCTATATAGCGCCCGGCCCGGCGGGGCTGGCGGCGCGGCGGGGGAGGGCGCGGGAGGGGCCGCGGAGGAAGGAAGGGGCCGGGGCGGGCGAGTACCTGGAAGCGAGAGGTTAGGGCAGAGCATTTGATCCCCTGCCATAGAAAGCAAATTACCCACGTTTCTGCTTGCCCGCCGCGGGACAGCAGACACCCAAGCGAGCGCCGGGCCCTTCCAGCGCGGCCCCGACCCCCCGACCCTCGGCCCCCGGCCCCGGGGCAGCCCCCGGGCGCCGCCCCCGCCACCTGCCCGCCCCCCCGGGACGGCTTCCCCCGGGGCTGAGCGGAGGAGGAGCCGCCGCCGCCGCCCCCCCGAGCCGCGGAGTCCGACGCGACCCGGCCCCGGACCCGACGCCCGCGGCGTGCTCGGGGGGCTCGGGGCTGCCGGGACCCCCGGGCTGGCCCCGCGGGGTCGCTCGCCGAGCAAGGGGAGAGGTTGGGAGGGTTTCCCCACGGTCCTGGGGCCGCGGCCGAAATCCCACCGCCCCGTCCTTCTTCCGCGTTTCATTGCATGCGCCCCAAGCTGGGTGCTTCTCGAATTCATTTCTGCTCGGTGCTTTTACGGCTGCCCGAGGTAACCTGTTCCACATGCTCGCTGCCACTTGTACCAGGCGGTTCCGCTTGGATTTTCTGCTTGCCCCGCGTCCCTTCAGCTTACAGCCGTGCCCCTCGCTCTTTGCAAACGCCGAAAGCCGCTGTCCCTGCCCTCCTTAGGGCCCCGGCTGCCGCTGCCGTGTCCCCTGCGGGCAGGGACGGGACGGGACCGACCGGCACCGACCTCCCCCGGCCGCCCTCCGGGCTCGGCGGAGCCCAGCATAGCGGGACGGGACCCGGCCGGTCCCCTACGCGGCCGTTCGTCCGTCTGTCTTTATTTTGTCCGTCTTTATTGAGAGCAGGAGCTACTTTCACGCCAAGGTACCGATTTGTAGCGGCCAAGGCAAAAGAGGCCGCTGGTGCTACGGCGATGAATAACGAGAAGAATAATTTATGCGTAAACTGGGGAGAATTTGGGGCCCGTTCAAGCGAGCGAACACATCCACACCAGCCTGAAACAGCCTCCCCTCCGAGAGCGGCACACACAAAGCACACCGCCGAGCACCTCTCCCCATGCCGAACACACGCACCTCGCTGCCCTTCAGTGCAGTAACCCCGACCCCTGCGGGCTGCAAGGACCGCGCCCCGCAGCTCAGCTCCAGCCCCGCACCGCCCTGCTTTGCCCGGGGGAGCATCTGCAGCGCGGGGCGCAGCCTGCGGGACGTCGGTACCGAGCGGCATAAATCCGCTGCGAAGCAAATCCTGCTGCTACGAGGACATCGGGCGGTATTTTATTTTTTATCAGTGACTCTTGAAAGGACGGAAATCTCCCGACTCCTTGTGGGTTACACACGGGGTTCTGCACTCTGTGCCCGGCCCCGCCGCTCACACGGCCCCGGTGCTGCTCGGAGCCGCGCTGCCCCGAGCAGCATCACCTCGGAGCTCGGCGGGGTTTCGGGAGGAAAGGGACGTTTCTGCAGGCCCCAAGTTGTGTGCACCTTGTTTTCCATCTGCTAGAAGGGAATCACCTTTTTTCCTTAAAAGGAAAAAAAAAAATAAGTGTTTAGTTTGCTCGCACCAAGCTAAGAGTCTATATAACTGTTAGAAATATAAATTATTTCGACAGTTATCCACTTCTCAACATTTTTTTTACGCATGTACGTCATTAGTTTCAGAACCTATCAATACCTCTGCCCTGTTCAGGGGCTCTCCTGATCTTTATTTTCTATAAACGCGGAGCGTTTGGAGCCTCCTTTTGCTTGCTCCTGCACTCGGGGCATCCCGGCAGCTGTCTGCGCGTCGGCCGGGGCTCGGGGCAGTGAAAGCCGCGCCCCGAAGGAGAAGAGGAGCCCGCTCAGCGCCCCCAGTCCCTTCCCCCGGCCGGGGGGCTTTCCCCTCGCCGACCGCTGCCTATTTGGACGGGGAAAGATTTTTTCCGCCGCCTTTTCCACGCGACTCCTCGGGGCGTCCTCCTCCCCCGAGCCACAGTAAGGAGCACAAGGACCAAATGCGCGCTCCCTGCCCCTTGCAGCCCGCAGCCAGCTCCCCGCGCGCTCCCGGCACGGCACCGTCACCCCGACGGCGATGCTCCGTCGGGCGCCCCGGGCTGCGGGTTGAAGGACCGAGCACTGCCACACGCATCCCTCCCCTGCGGTATGCTGCAGCCGCCCGGCCCGAGCAGGCAGCCCGGCTGCTCCAGAGCCTCAAATCCCGCTCGGAGACAGCCGGAGGTCGGTGCCGGGGCTCCTCTGCGCGCACACAGCGATGGAGGGCACGAGCGGTGAGTAAGGGAGCACCGGGAGGGATGCTGAGCCTTCCTCCCTCTTTTCTCAAATAAATGGGTCTTGTAAAGGTGGTTTTGGTTTGGTTTTGTTTGGGTTTTGGTCGCTGTTGGTTTTTCTTTCAGCTTTCATTTCGCCTATTCCCCAGGCAAGGGAAGCAATGCTTGGAAATGCAAACCAGGAGCTAAATGCAAACGGTGACAGATTTCAGGCCAGACATATTTCCTGTAACCGTGTCTCCTCTACAAACTGTCCTCTAGTGAAGGCTTACAAAGATCTGTAGGATCAGGGGCTCGTTCACCAGCCCCCAAAAATGCTGTCCCAGCTAACAGACAACTGCAATTCGCTTTCCCTTGTTGACAGTGTATTTATAACCCTCCTTCCACCTGGAGCTGCTGTCAAAACCAAACAACAAAAGCCAACCAAAACCAAAAAACCAAACAGCCAAGAAAAAACAGCAGTGGAGTAACCCGTTGGTGGCATGGGGGAGTCTCCTGCTATACCCGTCTGGGGCTGTGGCCTTCCTTTGGAGCGAGAGCACCTCTGTGGCTTTTATAGACACGGTGTTGATGGTGACATGACGCCGCATGCAGCCCTTCCCTGTCACACACAAACCTGTGAACCCCTACACGTACAAAAGAGGGTTTTGATGCACAGCTTCAACATGGGAAGTGACAGCCCAGTCCTTCAGTGACAGGTGACGGTGAGCACAGGCCCCCAGGCTGCCACCGACATAAACCCCGCAGTCCAGGGCTTCAGAAAGGCCAGGCTGGGCTTTGAATCACACCGAAGCTGATCACACAGCACTGCTGTGACCAGTCGTGGATGTGGAGCTGAGCACACGAAGCTGCTGTTATCCGTGTTGGGACTACACTGCATGCAACAAGAGTGGTTTGCAAATGGCAGGATATACATAAAAGGGTAAGTCAGCTACGGCTGTACTACCCATTTCTGGGCGCTAAACTACCCATTTCTGGGCACTAAACTACTTTCAGACAGAAAACAATGACTTGTCCTTATCACCCACATTTTACTTTAAATTCAAGCAATCCCTGCATCTGTTGCAAAATTAGAGATGCCCTTAATGGTATCGCATTAGCCCCTGTGCTGTAAACACTTAAACGTGTGCGTAGGTTATTCACTGCGTACACAGTTGACTGACTGGACTAGGACTGTTTATAGTTCATAAAATTAAGTTAATGACTACATCTGTGTGGAGCTGGGGCCTTCAGTTTTTAAAAGCAACGCGAAGAAACAGAATAAAATCCCTACATTCTTCAGGCTTACGGCTAGCCTGCAGTCAGTTTGGGTTTCTAGTTCTCAAGTGCTACGTCAGATCTGGATGGCTTGAGTTTATAGATCAGCAGGGAGATGTTTAAGTCATTTAACACAATAATGGCTAATTGAAACATTTTATTTTTAAAATAACAAGATGTTTTATACATATTAAAATAATATTAAAGCTGACTTCGCGGCCTCTCACGAGCACCACCACAGCTAGTTAAAAACCCTGTTAAGAGAGCCAATTACATAATACAGCTTTCTTTAAGAGCCAAACAATATAAAACAATTAAGCGACGAAGGGCTCCTTTCTGCTAGCTTATTTCTTGGACAAGCTTTTGATTTGTACGTGGATCTCATTTCAAAGTCCAGGCCCAGAGGCACCGAAGTGCCCCCGTGATGGACGAGGGCCGGGATCTCCCCCCGTTCCCGCAGAAGTGCAAGCCCCTGGCATGGAAGGCGCTGCAGAGTGGGCTCAGCGAGCCTTACCGAAAAATACCCCGACCAAAAACACTTCAGGATAACAATCCTAAAGCGAGCAGCCAGGTGCCTGACACCTCCCCAACGGCTATTTTCAGATGCTGCCCAGAGCAGCACAGACCGCTGCGCATACACCACCTGCCAGGGCAGCGGCACCGGCACCGAGCCTCCTGCGGGCTCCTCCTGTGGGACGAGGCCCGGAGCTCCGCCGGCAGAAGGCCGCACGTGGGGTCCCGAGCTTGGCACACTTGGCAAGCAAGGACGATTTACCACCCCTGGCTAGAATATATATATATATATTTGAATAAAATTGTGCCGCGTGGATTAGGATTTCTCTATGCTGTTTACATTCCTAAGAGCCTTTATCCGTTTTAATCTCTATAGCTTGGCTGAGACTCAACGGGTTCTTAAAAACCTAACTTTGGCTGCAGGAGGCTTGGTCACGAGTCAGCAGCCGTGGAAGAACAGCCGGGGGTCAGCTCTGCGGGGTACCTGAGCAGGGAACCTGGGCAGCTGCTCAGGGGAGCCTTGTCCATGGGGAGCTGCGGGTGCCTGATGCTGGTGGGCTGAATTTAAACACACCAAAAGCCCCAGGACATCAGCCATCATGCTGCTGGTTCAATCACAGCATGGTCTGGTTTAAGGGAATGTGATTTTCATGAGAGGTGGCAGGCAGCTGATGGCACTGGGTTGCCACAGACAGGTGGGTATGGGCTCACAGGGGGTGCGTGCGTTCCCTGCTGCAGGGAGTCCCCACGCTTCCAGCAGCACGAGTGTCCTGCCAAAACCACCCTGCGATGCTCTAAGGCCAGCCTGAGTAAAGGTCCCGTGCTTCCTCTGTGCACCTGCAGGAGAGATCTGCCAAAAACCTTCTTTCAGGGCTTTGCTTTGTGCACCCCACTCTAAAGCTGACATGGGTCACGGAGGACTGCAAGTAAAATCGAGCCCAACTTTATCTGGTAGCTTCAGTGGGGGCTCAGGCAGCTCTGCCCCCAGCTGAGACCCTGTCCCCTGCAGCGACCCTCCCTGGCTGGCACAGCTGCCTTGGGACACAGAAACCGCTGCCTGGGGGGCAGTTAGAAGGCGATACTTACACCGACGGGAAGCCTGTCCCTTGGGTTCATTTCGGGGAGGATAAGAGAGGGAAAGTGCAAATGTTTCTGCAGGGCTACCTTCCTCCCCCCGCATCCCACTGCTAGTGGCATAACCATGTTTTTCTTGCTACTATGAATGGATCTATCTAATTTAGAATGGAATAGGGGACTAGGAAGGTCAGACTTCAACAAAACACCTTAAAAGGAGAAATGTTAATAAAGGTCAATCAGTATACAGAAAATTCCCTTTTCCCTTGAAGGTGTGAGATTTTGGGAGATGAACTGCTTTGTCGTTCACACAGCCACAACTATCTGTATGGAAAAGGTTAGTTACTCTACCCACAACAGGCCTCAGCGTAAACCGGGGCCCATACACAGGCTTTGCTACCAACTAGAAGGTTGTACTGATCTTTAACATTCTTCTGTGCCAAAACAGATTTCCTCTGCCTTCTGAGAGATGACTAACAGGAGTTGTAGGGCTTTCTAAAACTACCTTTACGAACGAATGTCGTTCCTACGCTGCCAGAGGAAGCGGGACGGCTCCTGACCCCCCCAGCCTGACCCTACGCTCAGGCCACCGTCGCGCTGGGGTTCCGGGCGGGCTGCAGGCCCCCGTGAGGGTGCACCTTGCCCACAGTGGGGTCACCCGAGGGAGAGGCGCCATCCGCTTCAGGCGAGACGAGGCCTGACTCGGTTTGCCCACCCGGCGTTTTTCCGTTCGATGCGGCACGTTTCTCTTTGCTGTGTCCAGAACAAAACCGTAAACCCATACGCGGACACGGCCGTTCAGTTCCAACAATCCCGCTTTATCGAGGTTTATCGTGACGCTTCCGAAGCGCTGGACTGCGGCGGGAAATTCCCCGAGCCCGGCCCGGTGCCGCGAGCGGCAGCCGAGATACCGCGGCCCCGCCCCGCCCGCCGGCTCGGGCCCCAGCCCCGGCTCGCCCCGCGGGGCTCGGAGCCGCGGCGCCTGCTCGGGCCGCGGGTGCCCTCTGCCGGGGCTCCGCCGGGCCTCGGCTCGCGTGAGGGGGCGGCAGGGGCCGGGCCGCGTCCCGGGGGGCCTGGCCCAGCTGCACCCCCTCCGAAAAGCCGGGAGGGACAAGGAAAGAGGGGGGAGGGAGCAGCTTTTTCTCTGGTTTTCTTTCTCGTTGGAAGTATGGACATAAAACTCAATACAAATTGAGAACGCCTATTCAGATTTCAATTAAAGTATCCCCCGAAGGAAACTGCGGGATAGAATATTAGTACAGAGGAAAAGAGGAATCAGAAACAGCCTAGCCCCCAGCTATTGCATTTTCACCTATCAGGGAGCTTCACAGAAGAGAGGACTGAAAGCAACGTCCCATTGCTGGTAGGCAGCAGAAATGCTCAGCAGGGCCCCAAAGGCAGCCAGCAGGTCTGTGGCAGGTGGGGACGGGGCATTTTGCCTCCTCACGGCTGTTCCTACAGCTGGGTGACCTCTTATCCAGAGCCGGATCAACCTAAAGACTCCCAAGCACACGTACTAAGCCTTCAACACTGAGGACAAAGTGAGGCTTTCACCTGGAAAGGGGCTTTTCGCTCTGAGATAAAATATTAGTGTTAGGCTATGAGCATGCTACTCAAAAAAGGGGCTCCAACCTCAAGTTTAGAGGATCTCACTGCTTTCTTGTCCTCCTCAGGTCTCATGGGGCCAGGCAGACCAGCGCAGAGCCTGCTGCTGCTGTGGGACTGAAAGGCAGCAGCGTCCCTGCCCGAGCCTGTCGGTGCTTCTGGAGGGAACACGACGCAGAGGCATCCCTTTCCAGGTGCACAAGAGAAAGGACGAAGCTCTGAGGAGAAGCAAGGCAGCATCTCCTTGGTCCTGTATTTATACAACACTGAACACCAAAGTAAACAGGAAAAAAGTGTAAGCACTCCAACATTGAAAACAGATTCGGCGGTACAACACTGGTAACAGAAATCTTTCCACTAGTTTTCATAAGATAATTAGGGCCTTAGCTTATTCGAAAAAAGAGCTGTAGAATGCAGCTTATTCCCTTCAAATCCCAAATTAAGTTTCAGCAAAATGCTTTCTAAGTTGTTAATATCACAAGGTTTTGCTGCAAAAAACGGAAGGTTCCACTTTTGCTGTTCGTATTTCAGTGAATGGCAGCATGAAAAGCTGAGATTTTCACCATGACTAATTAATGAGAATCATTGTTTTGGAGAAGTTTCTGTACGCCACCAGCAGCAGCAATGCCTCCTCCAGCACCTGAGACCTCAGCACCAGCAGACCAGCAGCAGCCTTGGCAAAACAGCCGATGGGTGCCGAGCAGCCTCCCCCAGCCCTGACAGTCCCGTTTGACTTCCCAGACCTCGGTGTACCCTGACGCTGAGAGCTGATATTTCAGCTGTGCTAGAAACAGGGTGCCAGAAGTACACAGTAATCTCCACAAACCCATGTTTCTGTTCCCCCTCCCTTACACAAAACTGCCCCTCCACTCACCAGCTAGTTCTCGCTGAAGCTCCAAACACTATTACTGCAGCATTCCCTTTCCGATTTCTCCGTCTCTCTCACCCCACCTCCCAACCACAGCAGTAATTTTGGTCCTCCTAACCCCTACTTCTGCCTCTGAAGGCTCTTTGAGATCTCTGTATGAGAGGCAATCCCAGGGAGATCACATTTTTAACTGAGATAGTGGTTTCCTAAGTCTTCTGTTCTTATGCATCTCCTGTGTAATCCTTCTTTTTCCCAAACCCACGCATACACTCCAGCTATGCTCTTTGCTGATGCTTTATTTGATCACAAGGGAGGAAGCTGATCAGTCACCGCTGGGACTGGGATTGGACCCAGCGACTTTGGAAGCTTGAGCATTGTCATCCAGCACAGACGGACCTGCAGGCAAATGGCACAGAGGTGTGACAGTCCTTGGTCTTTTATTCATTCCTCATTTGTCGCCCTGCCAGCCTGTCTCTGGAAGAGCCACAGCTCAGCTGCAATGGAGTTCACCTTTCAACACCTTGCAGTATCAGGCAGTTGCACAAATGCCAACTGCATGTACTCAGAGCCATTTACCTGCGGGTTTCATACTGAGCTTCTAAGCAAAAAACAACAGAGTGACCAAACGCCACGTCCTGCAGAACTGAACCATCCCATAGCCATTTTCTGATCTTTCTAACCAAGACCAAGTTTCTCTGGCCTCCTTTCAGCATGCTTACTGCTGATGCTCTTCTGAGGGATCCGACTAGTAACTCATGAGTGGAAACTCAGGATTAGCTTTCCTCTCTGGAGGACTTCTTGAATGACGGGGCTTTGAGTCTTAAATGATAGCAATCCTCTAACAAGTTATGGAAGAGCCTTTGAGTTTGACATTTTTATAAACACCAACCTTTTTATCCTCGATGTTTGTTGTTTAAGGAAATCCCTTCTAGCTCTTACGCATGTATAGCATATAAAACAATTGAATTAATACCATATGAGGGTAGAGGGGTGAAAAAGCATGTCTATAGCCAAAATAGTTCAGAAAAACTGTACAGCTGAGGTTTAAGATTGCCTATAGTGACTTTGTATTTTGTTTAGACATCAGTGTTAATTCTTCATATGGATTATGTGCAGATTACAACAGCGTGTGCTGTGTGCTGTATAATTTATGATCTGTAAACTTCTCATGTTTTGGGGTTGTGAGTTATAACTGAACAGAATCTAAACTACCACCAAACGGAGGATTTTTTTCTTTTTCTGGATTAATGTAAAACTGTTTTGTGGATTGGGGGTTGAGTGGAAAACTCAAGGCCAAGTACTTGCATACTCATCCTCAGCAAGCTGGTAGCTCAAGTTTTATAAATTTAAGTATCTTTCATGCTCTTCACGTGTATTATCTGTACTGGTGGAATTCCAAAGCAGGATCACCTGACTGGGTTTGTGCTGTACATGAGAGGAAGAAAACAGGAACGGAGGACGGCAGCGGGGAAACACTTCTGCTTGTTCTCAACTACTGGGATGCCAGAGGAAGGGCTCGTGGCTGCGTGACAGAGTGACGCGGGTGCCTGAGTTCATAAAGGCCACAGGCAGCCCAGCAGCACTGACTAGAGGACTGTGTGAGCCTCAAAAACAGAGCTGAAGCATCTTAACAGGTTTTTTTAAAAAAATAAAATCTCAATCAGACACCAGAAAACTTCTAACAGCCCAGAGCTCAGGGCAGGCCTAGCCTTAATGCTCACCCTGCTTCTTTTTATGAAGTCGAAAGGTCTTACGGCTGTCTCATCACAGTTCTCACATGCCAAGAGGCTACCCGATGCTAGACTGCTCCAGACAAAATTTCTCAGGAAACACCCCGAACCATTTCAGTCCATGGCTGGTATAACCACAACCTTTCTGTCCGTCCCCACTGTGCAGCAAGCCCCAGGAGCACCTGAGTGAGGGTTCCCACCATGAGTGTTCAAACGATCGAGGAAAACTGTACTGCTTTGCTTGAGCTCTTGAGAATGACTGATATTTCTCACTCCTGTGCCTGGAGTTTATGCAGCAGAACTTAAACAGCTTTATGGGGGAGGAAGAAGGAACCCAAATAAAGAGTAAAGCTGGAAATCCTGAAGGCGAACAGAAGGTGAGACTCCTGCCCTCTGGGCATGTTGGCAAAGGCTGTGAAGGCAGTCCTCCTCCAGCTGTAAGCAGCTGCTGAGGTAGCCAGCCACTGCCTGCTCCCTTGCCTGACTCTCACCCGTCTATCGTCAGCGCTCAGAAAAAATCCAAGTCTTGGCCAGATCAGTCCTTTACTCCTCATGGATATTCAGCATCTGGGGCTCTATCCAGCAGCTGAATCACCACAGGGACATTTACAAATTACACTTTTCAATAGATTATATTTTACTTTGACACGTTTTATTGTTTACAAGGTTTACTCAGGAGATGAAACAAAAGTTAATTACATCAACTGATACATCAGGAAAATGGATTGATTGGATATCCCCTCCAGATGGGCTTCCTTTGCGTGGCAGTACGCATACCACATCTTAAGGAAAGGAGACAGAATACGTTAGGAAGGCACATTTGAGCCATCAGACTGACACTTCTTTATTACAGTGTATTTATTTTTTATCATGTGCTTTGACAGAAGTCTCATAAAGTGTTATGCTCCTTCTGTAGGGTCAAAGTCTTGTGACCTTCCATGATTTTAGAGAGAAGGAACATAATTTTAGAGGGCATGTTTATTATTTCTGTAAACAGTCTGTTTTCTATGCCAAGAGAACAGTTTTTCTCTATGTGCTTAGATGACAGCTCAACTTCACTGGCTTACTTTCCTGACTAAGTCTCTCCTGCCAAATGTTTTTGATCATAGTCTGGCAAACAAAACAATATTAATAGTAGAGCTGAGCAAATAATCTCCAGAAAACAGCTGATTTTTTTAAGCCTCTTTTTATTGCCCACATAATATTCCTGAATCAAATGTGGTTTCCTCAAGTTTAACTACAATGCTAAAGCACTCTATTTTTATTAAAAACAAAGTAACTCAAATCCACGGAATTAGGAAAGCTGCTTGCGAAATGGTTAGCTGTGACAAAGCAGGTACATCTCGCTGTGCTGTTTACATCCCCTAAGAAGTGTCTGTGCCCTTCCAGCATGAATGCCTGCGCTTGTCGATTTAAACTCTGGACACGTGGCTTCCAAAGCTGTTTTTACTGGCACAAACATTCATGGAAGGGGTGACAAGAACACAGCCAAAGCAAACATGTTTTAAAATCTCACTGAGTACTCCACTTTTGCCATATATGCTGTTTTCTGATAACTGCACTGAAATAACTTATTTTCCCAGCAAGTGGTGAAGACGTATTTCAAATTCACCTTTCTGAATGCCTGCACTCAGAACATAACTCATGCCTGGTTATGTGGCCATCATACACCACGGGCTTTAAACCCTTGCCCTGCTATGGTCCATAACAACACTCGCAGCACACTGCAGATGCTGTGAGCTTGAAGCAAACTGATTCCTCAGGTGGTTTGCTTTGGTTTGGTTTGGTTGATTTTTTTGAGTGGCACAGAGCTGGTAAAACACCTGTGTTGTTCCACTGTCATGTCAAGAAAGGCAGGACTATGGACAGTACTTTTGACTGTTATCTGTAGCACAGCCTTCTGGATAACACTGCAGCTTAAGACAAGCTTTGAGAGACGATGACGGCAGTCATGGCACTTACTACTTCATGTCATGTTTACACTCCTGTTCCCACAGAGAGAACAGCGTAAGAGAGATGAAGAATCTGGCTCACTGCTGCCTCCAGGAGTATTTGATTCCCTCTTACAGGGATGGGTTTATTCAGGGACTTGGAGTTACTGAAAGTGCTAGCTAAACGTATCACACAAATTCCCAGGCAGAGGCACCGGGAACAACCCTTCATCCAAGACAATCTGCAATACAGCTCCCAAGCAATACTTCCATATTACCTGGGAGCTGTCCCCTCCCCTCTGGATACACAGCTGATACAAAGTGCATCTTTACGGTCTTGAAGCTAACAAACGTAAAATATATACATAAAATCTGGAAAGATAAATAGATGGGAACTCAATACAACATCCCATACAAACAGTCAATTAAAAGAAAAAATAAACAAACCAAAAAACAAAACAGAACAATAAACCAACCCCTACAGAATAGGAAGACTGGTAACATGACAGCGAAACAGTTGCATCTTTCTAAAAGGAATAGGAACCAAATCCAGATGAAACCCAGTGAAAGAAATGGGTGAGACGGGAAGAAATGTGTCTGCTGCACTTGTCCTGCTCTGAAACAAAACCCACCCCGGCAGCAGGAGTTCCACCCTCACGGTGGTGCACGTCAGAGGATGGGAGGGATGAGTGGGAGGTGTCACCAACACTGCCCAGGCAAAACGTCTTGGAAAACCTGTGGCAACAGGCATCATTGTCTGTTCCAGGAAAAAGTGGGAAGCCAAAAAGGTGAATGAGTTCCAGCAAAACATTCGCACGGTATCTAGGAGATACACTGGCTGCAATGGATCTGCAAACTTGCTCTTACTTAAGATCCACTCTCCAAACTAACGACAGCATTACCACATTCCACTGCGGACTGCTCTAACCTCAAAAGCGGCCTTTCCAGCTATTTTTTCCTGCTACTGGCATTGTTTCATTACATCTGCTGATTATCTCTGGCAGTCTTTTGTTCTCTTCCCATAACACTGATGTTCACTGCAGACAAGGCAGACATTGTATAATCTGTGATATGCCTGCATAAACACTGCAAATGAGAGGCCTGTAGCGAAAACCTAAATCCTCTTTGTAAAGGCTGTGTTTACGCTGGAAAAGAACAGTGATATACCCAGTGAGGGGGGGCTAAGAAAACAAAATGAGGAGTAACGTGTTTAAGTCCAGTGCTTGTGCCAGAGAGGTAAGGAGCAGGAATGATTTGGATGCAGAAATCACAATAAAAGTTTAAAGGTAAGCGTCCCATATTCTTTGCAACGCTTTACTCTCCAGATTAATTAACTACAGCTAGCTGCTATGGCCCTGGGTTGGAAGGTGCTCAGAAGGCCCTGCTGAAAAGTACACGTTATGTTGGCAGAACACGTGATCAGGGTGCAAAACATCACCAAACTGGGTTTCCAACAGATGCAGGAACCACTGAGATGAAGCAGAAGAACTTCTGTGATGAAACCCAGCTGGGCACCACAGCAACCTGAGCCCCAAAATACAAGGAATATAAAAAGAAGCAGTACCTTAATAAAGAAAGAAAGTTTTGCAGAGTTGAGGGGAGGGAAACAAAACAAAACAAAACAAAACAACAGATGCACGATGTTAATTTGCCACAAGGTGGCATGTGCTGATCTAAAATAAGCTCCAGCCAGGTAAGGTTTGTAAAATCTGAACAGCAGAACGCCGATCTGGGGTAGGTAGGTTCGGCTTCACAGGAGTTACTCCATTTGTGTCAGGTTTGAACTCGGCCCTAGACTATTAGAGAACCATTATGTACCTAGAAATATCACCAAACCTGAACGTGCACTTCTTCCTGGGAAAACAAAAATTGCCCTTTTCCTTTTTTTCACTCCTTATATTCTATGGAATTGCTCTAACTAACCAAAATAACTTTTCCCTGTCTGTGTCGGGGAGCTTCCCTCTCGTTCTTGGTGAGCTCTCTGGGGCTCATTCTCTGCTGAAACACCCCTATCTTTTGAAGCCAGGCATTTCTGAGCACTCCTTCAGCACGGATTTCTCTGTGCTGAGAGGGGCCCTTCCCTGCGCAGCCTGCTGGGCAGCACAGAGACGGAGGCCGGCTCGTCCTGTCCACACCGTTGTGCTGGCACAAGTGTTTGTGCAGCTGCATGCCGAGCGGGACCAAGGGCGTGATGTGGAGAAAAACTGGTCTTTTTTCCTCATTTCAGACAGAGAAGAGCAAAGCCAGTGGTTATTTTCAAAAAGCGTGGTATGCCTCTGTGGTTCTATCTTTACAACAAAATAAAGAAAACTTTATGCTTGCTTTTAAGAATGGTTTGAACTTTGTAAATTCTTTCTGAAGCATGCAGGAAGTTTGTTTATTCACGTAATTATGTGATGATAAACACAAACTTTGGGAACAGCTATCACATCGCATGCTCGCAGCCACGCTCCACATTCCAGCCCCGAGCCAGAGAAACTCTGAGCACACGAGAATTACAATTCACGGCGAAGGCACACATCGCACACGCTAAATAAAAGCAGATCATTTAAAAAATGAAGCCTGTAAACGTCAGCAGCAGTTGCTGATGATGATGCAGCAGGGGAAGCGCACTGATGTCTTTTAAGGAAGACGGAGGTAAGATCTACGGAGCGGTTTTATTGCTTGTTGAGCGCGCACAGGTACTGTAGGAAACGAGGAAGGTGAATGCTAAGACCAAGCCACGCTGAAGCCACTTCAGATTTACACAAGCGTTGCCTTCGGAGAAGCGAGCCCTGCTCCCCGGGGGCCGTTTACCCACACCCAAGGCCGCCGTGGTGCCGCGGGGACCCTGCCGGCGGCCCGGAGCCGGGCCCTGTCAGCTCCGAGCGGGTCCGGCCGGGCCGTGCCGAGCCGCCCCACGGCTCCCGGTCCTCCCCCCCTCAGGCCCCGCGCCCTCCCCGCGGCCCAGCCCGCATGCGCGGGGCCCAGCGCCGCCTCCCCCGGGCCGGGCGGCGGCGGAGCGGCGGCGGCGGGACGCGGCGGGAGCCCGGCGGGTCCCAGGTGGGTCCCGCGCCCCCCTCCCGGCCCCGCTGCGGGTACCGCGGGCTGCTCGGGCGCCGCCGCGGCGGCCTGGGGCTCCCCGGGGAGCAACCGGATAGCGCCGGTGCGGGTCCCGGAGGGGTCCCCTCGGCCGTGGGCTCCGGCCCCGTTTTCAGGTTCAGCAGCGGCGACGCCCGGTCTCAGAAAGCTCGGCCCCTCTGGGAGACCCGCTCCCGAGCATCGGGGCTGTGGTTTGTGGTAGCTGGCGGTGCTTTTGCCCAGAGGCTGAGGCTATACTCTTCGAAGATCAACAAAATGAAGGGATTGCCGCATGAGTTAGTGATCCGGGCTTAAATATTTCCCCTTTGTGTACCTTCCTTGATTCTCCGTTCTTAGAAAGAGCCGTGTTTGGGCGAGGCCTGCACCTCAATTAGTGAAACGAAGCACCACATCTGTGAAGTAATTAATCCCAAAAGAACACGCGCAAAACAAACATAAGTGTTTGCAGTTACGTAGTGCTTGAAAGCATTTTTCCGTCTCTTGTTCTCATCAGCAGTTTATTTAAAGCATGCACAGAGCCACACGTGTAAGGCAAAGACAGACCGAGTTCGGGAGACGGTCTTCGGGGCGATACTGCAGGAATACCACTGGGGAGATATAATTAGCAGCGTAATCCTCTCCGTTAGGTGACCGCTTCAGTGGCAGTAAAGACTGGCCTGAAGAGCGCTTCTGCCACATGCTTGAGTAAACATGTTACTTAAGCATCATAAATCAAATGATACCATTGCGAGTATATATATATATATATATATTTATAATAGTAGTAAGGTTACAAATGAGAGGAGCCATGGGTAGAAAATGTGAAATTTGTGTTGGGTGAAATTTCAGTTGCTGGGAAGGGGGCTCCACAAATACCATGGAAAAAATAAATGGACTGCAACTGCTCAGATAAAGTACGAGGTGGTTTTACACGTGGCAAAACACTCCCAGTTTCTGAATGCAGACTACAGTTTGCTGGCTTACTTCGATTTTGCTAGTGTATCACTCAGAATCACAGACAGGCTTGTTCAAAGACGCTTGGTCCAACAAGGCAAGGACGTTTCCCCTTGCTTTGCAAGGCAACCCAGAAGGGCCCCAGGTGGGTGTTTCGTGCAGCGCTGCAGGGCTGTGCAGAGCTGGAGGGGTGCTGACTGCCAGCCTCAAAGCACTCAGGGGCTGCACAACATAGTTAATTCCTGAAACTCCTTAAAACCAGTGCATCGCAACACAAAATCAGTCCTCTCTGGTCACCACCACATGCTGTTGGTGACCTGGTGCCTGACAAGTTACGGGAAGACCCTTCCCTCCCTCGGGGGCAGGCTGCTGCCTGCGCCACCGCAATTCCCCGCTCTTCCTCTGGTACAACTACCCAGGCATAGGTTTCACTAGGTTCACTGCTTCGTGAAACAAGCTTCAGACTGCACAATTGCTTAAGCACATAAACAACAATAGCCAATAACTACTAGCCTTGTATTCTGGGGTGGTTTTCAAGAAAACATAAGAATTGCTAAACGTTTTTGCTCCTGGTTTTGGGTAGTCTATTAGTGTTGTAAATTAGAAAAGTGCATTAAAAACATACCTGTTTTCTCTGCACTGAAGTGTTTCCCGGCCTTAATCCCATCACAGGAGCAAGGAGGAGGTAACACATCACTTGCAGGTGGCTGTGTCTCCCACCTGCAGCTCTTGATCTCTGGCCACTTTATTAACTGCCTTTGGTTCTTCACTCAAACAGTCCCCTGTGTTACAGAGCTTGACCATTCTGTTCCTTAGGAAAAAGCACATGATAAAGTGCCTGAAAGGACTGGCTACCTTAGATCTACTTCATTTTCTTAAAATTTCCACTTCACCGAATCTGCCATTTTTGAACACCTGAGCTTTACTGTGCATATCCTCCACAACTGCTCTGCATACTCACAGCAGGACCAGGGTTTCTCAGAAACCACACGTACATTAAGCAGTGCTTTTGCAAGGGTCTTCACAAGTTGGTAGCTCTTCAGAAGTTACCAAATGGATGAAAGAAGGAATTATTTTCCTAATTTCTCTGTTTTCCAACAACCTGACATTTGCTGGCTATTTCAAAGACAGAGCTACTAACCCGAAGTTACTGGATGCGGGCTTTGCAGCCACCTGGGTGCCCCTGTGCCATACAGCCAGAAAACAAGCCATCTCACAAAGGAGAGCTAAACTGGGTTGCTCTAGTCCGATGACACCTCCCCTTTCCTTTTAAGTCTCTAGTTTAAGCTGCAATTTTTCTTTCATTTCAAAGCCTGAGGCTAAAAGAGGTTCTAGGTTATTTCCCTAGGCTTGTTGTCACCTATTACATTGCCAGTCCACTGAATGACCTTTAAGTAATGCTTGATGCAATTCTTCAGTTTTAGGACCGTCTTTTGAATCGAAATCTTCCTATTATCACGTTGCTCCTTCCTAACACTTCACCACATTTCCATTTTATCTTATTATTGACAATTTTAACTAACAGTGGAACAGAACAGGAAAAGAATGAATGTAGGAAGTACAGATGATGAAAGAGGGCGGGGATCATAGGTGGGCTGTTGCTCTGGGATCTCATTAAGGATCTAAACATGTATTTGTCTCACAACTCTAACACTGCCAGAGTACTTGAGGTCTTCTGATGATAGGCTTTGACCCTGCTTTTGTGTGTGATATTGCATTGTGCTTAAGGGACAGAAAAAAAGTCTAAAAGCAAAGCTTCTAAAAAACCTTTAATAAAATTTCATACAGTTTTTAAGTTATACAAAACTAAAGCAGTCCCTGCACAAAACTAATGCATTCCCTACAGCGTTTTAATGCAAGTTGAAAATAATGCATCATTAATTGATTTTCATTACCCAAACTACAAGAAGAAGAAAAAGCAGAAGATGAAACAGAAAATGTACCAAGCCAGCTAGGAATCTAAATATGCAATTTGTGCTAAAGTAAAATTAAAAACAATTAAGTTTTATTAAAGTTTTAGGATAATTTAATGTTCTTATTCTATGCAGCAATGAAAACACTGCAGTCTAAACAATGATCAAACATCCCAATTGCATCCAGATCACTGTGAGCCACTTTTCTACCTGCCTAATCTGATAAATTCGTACCTAGGGTCATAGGACAGGTGGATTCCCTACGTCCACTACAAAGTAGCCATGAGACAGCCCATACAATGTCAGAGGAATAAACTGCTAGAAGCCTGGCAACCCCGTTACTGTACTTACCTAAAAAGCTCCTTAATATCTTTAAAGAACAATCATAGTTCAACAGAATTTTCCAGAGGATTTGGGATTCTTCATTTTTTTTTAAGTAGGAAAATGCCAAGCCTAGAGAGAGAGAGAAAGATTATTAGTTTAGTCACTAGCTTCCCACCTACTTTTTGTATTCTTTCTCTGGAAATGGCAAATTATTTCAGCCTAATGGTTAACTCCCCCCAGAAGTCATCCTCAGTTAGCACAAAGCCTTGTCTTGACAAAAATACGATGACAAGCCTGTTTGAACAAACATGTTTGGCACCGATTCCTGGAACTAGCTAAACTTTGCAGATCACTGGGAAAAAAAAATCAGTTCTTCAGCTGAATAAACTGCTGCTAGTACCGAAGAGTACAAATGCAGGAACAGATAGAAGGGACAACCAAGCAAATCTCTAACACCTACAGATGGGCCCAGCAAAGTGGCAGGCTGTTGCACCAAGAACTAAAAGCATCCAAGACTGAACCCTTCTCCAGAATCACGTAGGTAAAGAGTGTGGTGCTATTAGCCATATGAAAATAATCACCAAGTTATGTCAGAGACAGCCTCTCCATTGTGAGCATTTAGTAACTTTCCAAAAAAAGACTACACTTACATTAAAAATTTCAGTTAATTAGTGCTTCTTAATTATTCCGAACTGCTCTTTGTTCTTTAGTCAACTAAAAAATCTGCTACCTTCCTCCGTTTACTCCTACAAAATGTTTTACCAGATGCTCCACTTGTTTAACACATTTTTGTGTGCTAACACTTGAAAAATGTGTCCTTTTACTCCCGATTCTTAGACCATGATTTCTAGAGCCACTTTTGTAGTGAGGACAGACAAGGGGTGATGAAACCAAGAAGCGACGCTGCTGTTGCAGTGTTACTTGGGCAGGGCTCTTCGGAGAGGGAAACTGACATTCCTTGGTCTGATCTGGAAGTCAGCCCTGCCTTGAGCAGGCTGGATGACCTTCAATTCTTTTTGACCTAAATTTTCCATGATTGTAATGCAGGTTCCTACCAAAGCTCTCTGTGTCCCAGGAACTTGCCAGGCCTCTAAAGCAGTGACGTGCTTTGGTTTCTGCCTGGGTCCACAAGATACCAGAGTGAACGTGCAATTCCACGTGCTTACAGCCAGTATTTAACTGCTGGAGGCAGGGGGGCTGCTGGCTGCTTCTTGTCTGTAAGGACAGCGTTCGGAGGCTTGGAGCACTCCTGTTCCACCTGCACGCCAGGGAGGCTGCGGGTGCTGCACCTGTGGGGCTGAAACCGCCACCAGCCATTAAAGACAGATGCACAACACAGGACTTCAGGCTGCACGCTCTGTTTAGGCTGTAAAGTGAAAGAGTAAAATCATCGAATTTTGAAAACTTATTTTGTAGCGGAAGAAAATGTTCTTTGTGTTGTTGTTGAAGTGGTGAAACTCCGTTTTGCAGTATTTCAAGTACAGCTCCCAGGTTTCTAACCTTAAAGTTCAAATTAGTGAACTTCAGTTAAATTTTTAACAATACGCACTCACATTATAGGTCACAGAAGCAGGCATGTGTGGCTACATAATGCACCTTAGTTAAAATAGTTACAGGATATTATTAAATAAATTTAAAATAGTTAATTATAAATAGTTACAGGTTTGTTTTTTAAAAAAGCATTTCCATTGTATGCATGTGTTACGTATTTTCAGCCACAAAAAGGAATATAAACACTTGGAAGAACTAAAAGAATATCATGCAGTTGGCACTGAGTTCATCTGGGGTTCAAATAGCATTCATTCTGGGAGGTGAATCTGTTGAAAAATAAAACACAGCTAGAACATGGCACTGCCTGGTTTCTTCGTGAGGTACAATTCCTCAGGGAAGAAAACAGCATATTCAGTTTGTGCCTTTGCAATTAAGAAATAAAACTGCAAGTAGAATTTCTTAATGACATACTTGAGCCTTGAAAAAAGCCTGTTTTCCCCAGGAAGTTGCTTTTATGTGGCTTTTGTCTCATTTTACAGTCACATTTACATTCAAACATATGTAAATATTTCTAGTGTTTACAAAACATTCGTTTTGTAAAATAAATATATTTACAGTGACATGTAACAGTAAATGTAAACTCAGAAAATCTAACTGATCAGTGATTTTTTCACAAACGTTCTTACATGTGTCCATATATGATGTTTTCTGTTTAACAAAATGATAGGCTGCAGTTTATTTAATGCCCATGATTTTTTTTTTTTGGTCCCTGCAACATTAGTAAGAAACTAGATGTGTAATCTTACGGGCTTTTAACTTCATTTCTCTCTGTTCTCAGTACATTAATTTTTCTATAGAAAAGTGGTTGGATTCTTTTTCATTCTGCTTTTTGCTGCAATTATTACAGCAAAAACGATGAAAGTTCGCTACAAAATTATTTTGGAAAATTAATGAAACCAGACAGTCCTGGTGCATGCCCCATCTCTCTTGGCCAAAGTAAGGCAGGTGTTCATTCAGAGCACAAGTACGTTGGCGTTAGTCTTGAGTTGTCTCCTGTAGGTTGGTGTCCTTGCTTGTTCAAATAATACACACATCCCATTCACAGAAGCTTGCGCTAGTACTTTCTTTTTCTCTAAGTAATTGGGGGCTATTTTTAATGACAAATAGTGAGTAAGCACTTAATTAACACTAGCTTTTTTTTTTTTTTTTTAATAAAACGTGTAGGTAAGCTGTGGAAATAGACAAAAGCCTTTCTTCTTGTCAGATGATATTTAGTAGTTGAAATTGGTTTAGTAAAATAGAATTTCTTATCCTATTTTATCTTTTCTTACTGTAGCTCACCTTAGGTAAGTCAACAAAGTCCCTTTTTTTTTTTTTAAGTCCTTTTTTTTTTTTTTTTTGGTAGATCTCATCCTCTACATTCAGAACTTATTTTTCTTCTGCTTTTGAGGTGTTCATTTTAATACAGTTAATTTACACTCGATTTACATACTTTAATGATAGCATTTGAAAAATAGTAAGTTTTGTTCAGGGTACAACCACAGATACGAACAAGAGACTTAGTTTCTTTACATGTTGTTATAAAATTACTGTATCAGTTTAACTGCAATTAAGGTACATTCCCCAAATGATTTTTTTAACTGTATGCTTAGAGGTCTGGCACATGTAGACACACACATTTACTAGTGGTTGATAACAGGAAAATGAGGTGAACGGAATGGATGAAGCAGAACGATACGGAGGATTCAGTAATTAAAACAGGTTGGTGTGGCCTGTTCGCCTCAATCCCTTTAAAATCAGGCAGACACAGAAAGAAGTTTATGGGACGATTATCTGCATCGTCTGTAAGGCATTCCTCATACAGTCTTAAGAAAAGATAAGTTACTGGCTCCTCCCAGATTACCATCACGAATCCAATTAGCTACAGGAAATACTGTGGCAACACCATTCAGCATCTCTTTTGTAAATGCGAATTCCCTACAATATATTGCTTGAAGTTGATAGTGCAGCAATGAAGGGATCAACACTCACTCACTCTTTTTGCAGGGTAACAGGTAAGATGTTAAACTGAAATTACTGAAATTCTACATTAAAATTCATGTAAATTTGCTGGTTTTGACTATCTGCAATATAAAAATAATTTCTTTTAAGTCATAGAGTTCAGTTTTAAAACTTTTCCACTTATGAATGCTTTCAGTAAGCACTCAGCAGTGCTGACAATATTTCATTCTTCTCTATGTAGTCTTACAAATCTACTAGTCTTAGTAAACACGATATTCATGATCCATAATATGAGTCACTCATTTTTCTTTGTAGAACAGTTAATTTATTCATTTTTACACCATCTCCTTTATAATTCTCAATAGTAATTACTGGTTGCCAACCTGTTCAAGGTAGTTTAAAATAACTTCTCTTAACAACTGCGTTAACGCTATCACAGAAAGCTGACGTGACTTAATGAGATGAATCAAGTCAATTGGTAGACCTGTCCATCATCTTAGGTTGCAGTTTCTTGCTATTTATATCAAAAAAAAACTATTAATAGCAAATACTGAATCACCAGAGCAACACCTACATAATTTTCTAACGAATTATATTCTTTTGTGTCTTTTGTACATGAAAGGAGCTATAGTCCTTTGTAAATATCATGCTTAATGATTAAATGACATTCACCTTTAATTAAAACAGATGATGATCTTTTTTTCCTAAAGGAAAAAAAAAGCAACAACCCAACTCATAGAAATAACAAATTAGTTTTTGTTGCCTTCGCAGTGAAATCACCATAGTTTGACAACAGCTGTAGTATTGTTCTGCTGTATAAATTCCACATAGCTGAACATGTGTTCAAGTTATTACCTTATCTTCCCTTTGTCCTATAGCTCTGTGTTTATTTTCCTTTTCTGATTTTCTTGTGTTTGCTCATAGGAAGTAAACATTTTAAATATCAAGCAAGCCTAGGGAAGTGAGGTGCGTGCCTATTGAAATGTGTGTGCTCAAGGCTAACTGCCGTCAAGCCTCTTACTTGTAGCTTAAGTATTTGTGATATGTCTTAGTGATTTTTTTTACTGCAATATGCATTAAACAAGAAACTTAATGATCAAGTTTAAAGAAAAAAGTTATCTACTATTTTTCTAAAACTTTAGAGATAAATGTTTTGTTATTTCTGGCAATGTTCAAATTAGCTAGTGTGTTGTACTTTTAAACGTGATTTCATTTACCAGTGCTTCCTGGGGAAGTCACTAACTACCCGTCAGTGTGCGTAGATTTTTCTGTCAAAAATGTTAACGATCTGCCTATATCATCAAATGTAAAACCTGAATTCAATGACCAAGTTATAATTTATTAGCTCTTAACCACTTTAGTAACTATAAAACAGTCCTCAGTACATGATCATATTTTTGCTTAATTACCTGAGTTATCTTTAGTTACATAAATTAATTAGTGCAGTTTCCAGAACTTTGCATTTTGGCAATGAAACTTTATCCCATGAAATCTTCCATTTACACAAATACCCTGTTGACTTCTATGGGACTGCTCACAAAAGCAAAGCTACTGAAGAAGGTAAGTGCTCAGAGAATCAGGCCACAGAGTGAATTTTAATGATGGGCATAGGTGCTAAGCTAATATGGCCCCCACCTGCATCTGCAGTTGACTATGTTGCTTTAAAAATTAGCCACTGGTTAGTTACTTATATGTGAATGCAAGAGGGGAGAGAACAATTCATTTTAAAAGGCAAGAAAATAGTAAAAAACAATCCCCACATCTTATATGACAAGCATAAGCATCAGCATTTGCCTCTATTGCATGAATATATTTGAGGTTTAAAATAGCTTTTCTTATACACCGACATTAAAAACTTGAAAGCTTATCCAAGGTTTCTCATGTTAACATAAAAAATAATCTTTTGGAATATGTGGTCTCCTGTCATATTCTAGTTACCAAATCCATACAAATCTGAAGAACTAGGACTCCACTATTAGTAACCACCGATTTCCAGGTCCTGAAATTCTACGAAAGAATCTTCCTTTTTGCGTGCTCTTGTGAACCAGGAAGGCATGCCTCCTGTATGCTCCTCCTGGCCAAGTCTGCCAAGTTGGTTGCAGATCGCTGATCTCTCCCTTTTCCTACTTGCTGCATGGCATTTGGCTACTTAGCCTGTATCTTCTCAAAGAGAAGCTTTCATTCCAGAGGAAATGGATGTAGACCAGAGGCTGCATCACTCCTTAGAAAGAAAGTGGGAGCAGAGACTGAGCTCACCAAAGGCAGCACAGCGTGCCCATACTATTTCCTCTGCAAGAAATTCACCTCTGAGAAGATGATGCATGTTATCAAATGCAACAGGTGCATCAGCAGTGCTACCAACAGGCAACAAAAGCTGATACATCCCTTCTGTTAGGGATTGGTCTGCTCAAAAACAGGGAAAAAAGAAATGAGGTAAAGAGACACCAAAACAAGTACAAAATCCACGCCACAGAGGGACCTGCTGAAATACCCGCTTAGGGCTTGATGTCTGATTTCAATGAACACTTCTTTTCCTGGGCAATGGGGTTCTGCTGATTACTGCAGTCAGCCATCATCAATGGTATTTTTACTACCTTTTGGTTGCACTACCTGTGGTGTTTATGCAAGCTTAATGACATTGCTTCCCATGATAAAATACAGAGATGGAACATCACCTAAGACACTGCTCCATTTCTTAAATTGTGATAGCAGGATTAAAAGGCCAGCCTCTTTGCTGTCATGGCAATAGAAATGCATGTCACCCAGATAACAGAGGGGATCTGATTAAGGTGGTGTCATGATTGCCACAAGGCACGTGACTCAGTTCCCTCGGGGAGCCAGTAAGGAACGTGACCTGGAATAACATTTGAGACTTGTTTTTTTTTCTAGCGTCTATCAAGTGTTAACGTGATGAACAAAATGCTGAAGAGGACCTTTTTAAAACTAAAAGATACATTAGAGAAACAACAGGAGAGTTGTTTATTTTACCCAGCCACTATTTTAGCGTTTAACACTGTTTTTATCGCAGGACAGTAATACCCCTCTCTGTAGTAACAACCCTGAAATAGTACTTCCTGTCCCCAAAGAAAACTTCTTACCTTTGTTCAAGGAGTGCATCATTTCTCTGTAAACTCTTATCACAATCTTACTTAACTTTTTGTTTGCTTGTTTCAGAAAAATACACAACAAAACAGATAATTGGAATTGCCTGGTCGTGCAGAACAGGAAATATAGATTTGGTCTATCTTTAAAAAAATGTGAGGGAGGCCTAATTTGTTAAAAATATAACACATTGTTTAGCTCTTCCATTTTGAGCAATCTTGCTAGTATTTTATATATTGTAGGTATGTTTGCATCTCCTCCCTCTTCTGTAAAGACCTGGTCTGGTTTAAAAAAAAAGAAAAGAGGAAAGTAATTTTGATTGATAGAAATATCTCCACTATTTCATCTCATTTCTTCTGTCTAACACTGGGTACAGGCAAATAGGAAAACTAAACAGGCATACATAAATGTCTGTGAAATACAGTAATTAACTGATGATGCTTGGTTTCATTTATTGTTCCAAGTAGCCTTATTTTACCAGTAAGTTGCAGGTAATACTGCTGTAGCATGTAAGTCTTCATTTTTCAATGGAGACTTTCTGTAATACAGTATTCATTCTGACATGGCCTACGACGTATGTCTGGAAAACTCGGTCTCTATTTAAATAATTCATATTCTTTATTTCATATTTCAAGAAAATTATTTGCATTTATTGTTAAGCATATTGTTCAGACAGGTGCAGCACAGGTATTACATGAATCTGTAGTCTGCGTTGAGCAACCTACTAGTTTGTGATTAAATAACTCTATAGTAAATTCACTTACATTTTCAAACAAATCACAGTGAGCTGTTTCACCTTTTGCAACACAGATACAGACTATGGAAAAATATTTAAAAAGCAATGATTTCATGGAACTATAGATTCAGAAAGAGTTGCCTGGACTCAGTCCTAGCATACATAAAAAAACACTGCCTCCAGTAAAAGCTCAAGAAATCAAATTCTATTTCCAACAATTTCACGAAGTGCTTTATACTGCATATCCAAAACTTTGTTAAAAATCTGGTACTTTGTAAATTCAACTACAAATGTTAGAAATGCCAGATTTCCAACTTAGCTTGAAGCTTTAATTCTAGAATATTTTAGGGAAAGATGATGGCCTTTTCAGGATATAGGTGTTTCACCCACAATCCTCCGCATGCGGGAATCATACAGAGCTGTGTCCTGGTTTAGTGGGACACAGCCTGTCTTGGTTTTCTCTGGCAGCTACCGTTCATTGTCAGAACAGCGTGACTGGTGGTGATTCTGCCGCCCGCATGATTACATCTGACTTTTTCAAATGCTTGTATGTTATCTGGAAAAGCTATTAAGATTTTTGAGAGAAATTTCCAAGAAATAGAAATATTTCTTTAGCTGCTGAGTTTCCTCTGATCGTGAAAGCCATCCATTACTGATTTCAAAGTCCACTGGGGAGGGAAAAAGAAAAAAAAGAAAAAGGTAATTAAGGTAATTAGAGCTCAAAATAGAATGCAAGTTATGCCTGTATTCCTGCCTCTTTATTAAAGGCATTGACTTGTTAAAGTGCAGCCAGACGGTCAAGTAGCTGAGTAGAAAATGTTCAGGATACCCTTTAGTCTACAGTAAGATTCATCTGAATGATCTGAATGAATATTCTTAATAATATACAGATTTACATTAGAAATGCATTCCTTAACATCACTTAAGTTTTGAAAGGCCTCTTGGCTTTCACAAACAAACACAATTCTCATCTTTTGGGGGCCACTGATGCAGCAGTATTAAAACGTTTTTAATGGGCATGTATATTCGGTTCCCACCTGCAAGCATCTTGAAAAGGACAGAGTTGTACGAGGTGACTTTGATATCGAATAAAATCCATAAGCATGGTTGGAAGAATAATTTCAATTTATTCAACTACGTGGCAGACAGTGTAATATCAATTATGGAAATTTTACGTGCCTCTATTCAGATACTTAATTATGCAGAATTATAGATAAAGAGTGGACAGTAAGCAGCAAGCAGTTAATACCTAATTTCAACACAGTACTGACTGTTTACCACATAATCTCTGCATTACTTTTTATTTTCATTTTTTTCAATATTTTTAGTAAATCTTTCAAAACACTATTTATGCTGCTAAATTCTGATACTGTTTTTGCAAAATATGGGACAGAAGGTTTGTCTGGAAAAGTTTCAATAGTTACAGTGGAGACATACTTAACTTGGTATATTTTTTTATTTTTAATACTACATTTGCAACTATGTAATACCATTGAGATAAGAGGAAGAGATCTTTTAATGGGTAAAAATTTTCAGTCAGGATCCATGTAGTTGGTTTACTTACACATCTCAGTGACTGACGTGTTCGTGTTTACAGCCTTCTTTTTGTTCTCTTTGTCAGATACAGTCTCTTCAGAAAATGACTTGCTTTGTATTAGAAATTGTATTAAAATACGTTTTCTGCTTAGAGGAAGTCTTGGGTTCACTTTTGTTTTTAGAAGGGAATCTTCATATATGTGATTTCAAACTTGCCATCATACCAAAAACAGAGTGGAGGGAGGAGAGCAGAGAAAGGACGTACCTTGTGGATAGTCTGTTGGGCAAGTATCAGCTAAAAGTATGAATGGTATGATTGAGAAATTGTGCTGCCATTCTGGTATCATTAGATTTGCTGGAATTGCCCCTTGGAAGGTTCCAGTTAAAGGCTTAGAGTTGTATGGTTACCTTTACAAATTTGAGAAAATCAAGATGGCATTACATTAAAGGCATCTAGTTGAGTGCCTCCTGTCCCTATAAAGCACAGTTTGAAGTACGCAGTCAGCCAGACTCTGGAGCTAGAAATACACAATTAAGTGAACTTCAAATTGCTAGGGCAGACAGTGAAGCAGTTGAATTTTAAGATGACTGCACATCAAAAACAAAGTACAGTCCATGTCTGACTGCCCCAATCTTAAGCCTGGGGCAACTTTCCAACCATGTGTCAGGTACTCAACTTTAACTCAGCTTCATTTTGCTTTGTTGAGTGTATCGTAGATTTACGATGAACGCACTACTGTTTCAACAGGTACTGCAATGGCTGCTGGAGTTTTGCTGCAAAATGAACTACCATATTCTTCATTGCTAGAGAGCAGCGTACATCTTGCAAATATGAGTTCAGGTAATAACTTTCTCTGATATGCCATTCATAAACAGTGCTTAAAGAAATTATGATTTTTTTTCCATAGGGAAAAGATGTATTATTATCAAACTATAATCTTAAAATGTCTCTAGCAAAAACAAACTGCATAACATTATCACCGTGATGCGCTTCTAAGCTTTTATGTTACTTCCATATTGTCAAGTCTCTTAATTAAAGAAACTACGTCATTTCCATGTTCAGAAACCGCCTTGCTCTCTGAAAGTACAAACAACTCTTCAACAAAAAGAATTCTATAGTAAAATAATTCAAGTCTTACTTTAGTGAGTACTTGCAAATCATAGTATGGAAAAATATGGTGTGCAGCATTTTATCTTGCTCATTTCTGACTCCATCATTTAATATATCCTGAAGAAAAGATTCTGGGAAGAGAAAGAATAAGAATTAAATATAAGAAAGCCATGTGATTTAACTGGAAAGCATTTTTTTTGTGTTTGCTGGATATAGGTAGCACTTGAAGTAGCTTCTTTCATCTCCTTCCTTCTTCAGCTTAACACCCAATATAAAAATACATTCAAATATTTTCTCATCTCCTAATATCAGCTTTATTAGGATAGTCAGATCTTTGAGATGACAGGTAACAGTCAGCTTTAACATTTTCCCTTTCTCGTATCACATCAGTACCAATGATTAATGCCTGGTATCTACAGAAAACCTTACTGCGTCTTAAGAGCTGGGGAGCAGTATTCAAAATTCAGTCACTCCATTCCTGTTCAGTACCTAGAAGAAAATAGTACATGCTTACCTGAGGAATGTTTATCAAGAGAGCTTTCTCATGTGCAATTTCTCTTTAAAAAATCCTGTTTTCATAATACCAAAGAAAAAATCAAACAGACTGTGTTTTCCTTAGGAAAATGCAACAGGATTTATTTGTCAGTTGACCAAAGCTGTGGTGAGTTTTCTTCATTATTTCCCCAGGCTTTCCCCTTTAACATCCAGTCTAATGTACAAACAATGGGATTACTTTTTTTTTTTTTTTTTTTAATTATTTTTTAAAAATATTTCTGTAGTTTGTTCTCCACATAGTTGCATAAGAATTTTGTGCTTTTGAAAACAGCAGTCCTGTTTTTGAGCTTCTGGCCAGCTCTTTCTCACCATGCTAGAAGCAAAGAGGGAGGCAATTTGCCACCTAATATCTACCTTCATAAGCCTAAAGCACTCAACCAATGCATCTTCTCCTCCCCATAATCTGCTTTATCTCAGTCTGTAGGGCTAACAGCTTTGGTTAATAAAAGAGCTGTGCCCTGAAAAAAAATAAGCCTTTTGTTTTGAGTAACAAATTGTGTTTTGTTGAAGATATGAATGGTCCAGAGCGAACAGTCTACAATTCATCATGTACTGAGCCATTTCAGTAGGAACACACTAATCCCAATCATTACAGAGCTAATGATGCATTTTGGAGCAACTAAGTGGAGGGAGAGAGGTGGTTGTGGAATGTTAACCCAAGAGGTGGGGGAGTATAATGTACTTACAGATTTCTCAGGAAGCAGAGCCCCCAACTGCATTCTGATTGTTCTTTTGAATATACTATTTTGTGCCTTAGCGAGTTCTGAATGTATGTTATTTACGACCAACTAAAATACTCACATTGTTTACGGAAAATGTTTTGGTTGTTCCCGGTCCATTTCCAAAATTATCTACTTGAAATGCAACTATTTTCATCGGCGGCAGAACAGCTTGTCCCAACCAGAACCAGCCCCTACAGCATCTCGCTGCCTTGGGGCTGGCTGCAAGTTACTATGGTGACAGCTCAGCCCCTGCCTTCTGGCTGCTGGAGCGGGCGGGAGGATGCTGCACATCCCTGCAACTTCGGCAACGGAACAACTGGGGTGTTCGATCAGCGCGTCCTCAGCACCCTGCTACACCGTCACTGGGGCTGGTCAGTCATGCAGGGCTCACCCCGGAGGCGTTCAGCTGCCAGTATTTTTAGCAACTTTTTCCAGGGCCGGAGGCATTCTTCCTCCGATCCCCTTCTCCGCATAATCCAGAGGCGCCGGAGCTCAGTGGTAGAGGTACTCTCATCATCAACTCAGCGCGTTATGGTGGCGATATCATCTCTGAGCCCCGAGGAGCTGGATGCAACTTTCCCTGAAAAAAAGAGTAAAGTAGTTTTCATTCAAACTGTTGGCAGTTCTGGTTTTGTTGCTGTTGTTGTTGTTCAATTCATATGCTTTTGCTCTGCTGACTGTATTACATATATATCCATAACATACTGTTTGAAATCTTCTTTTTCTGTATTTTATATTTCATTCATAGATTCATATTTGAGTATTATACATGCTTTTCACTCTAACAGCTCAGTTACAGAGAACAGATAAACAGAAGCACAACTTCATACATATACCCAGTACACGACTAACTATGTTTGATTTTAGGTGGAAGATGACAGTGACATCTGTCCTGCTGCACAGGTTATCGCACACCTATAACTTCATCAGAAAGATCAAATTTGCTGTGAGAAAAAGCAACTTCATTTTTTTTTCCTCAGAATCCTTAAGGTCCATGTTGAAAAATGAGTTGTAAATTTATGTATTTCATGTCTGTATGCTCTTTGTAACTTTGTCGATTTAAGGCTGAACAGATGCTTTTAAGGTGGAAATGAATTTGTAAGCCTCCTTACTGACTTCTTTTGCTTGTGTTATAGGAAGTTCAAGGCGTCCAACAGCAAAATACACTAAAGTAGGGGAGCGCCTTCGCCATGTCATTCCTGGTCACATGCAGTGCTCCATGGCGTGCGGTGGACGTGCTTGCAAGTATGAGAACCCAGCTCGATGGAGTGACCAGGAGCAAGCCATTAAAGGGCTCTACTCTTCTTGGTAGTATGCAGCATTTACTGTCACTAAATGTAACTGGATCCAGTATAGTTATTAAATGAGAGAATCATACTTAAGATTTTTTTTTTTCAAATCAACCACTTCCAAGTTAAGTATAAAACATAATGATTCAAAATTACAAATTAAGAGTAAACCATAATAGCCATTGTACATAGCCCTGTAAAAATGATGAGAGACTTCTGGGTACTTCCAATAGGTTTGGTTCAGATCCCAAAGAATAAATACCTATGTCATGAATTTTATATATATATATATATATATATATTCTGGGTTACAGACAGTTCTTGCTAAGATTTAAAATGCAAATGAATTTAAACGTGGTCATAATAGAATGTCAAAGTAAAAACAGTTACTGTAGATGAAATAATGTATGTGTTTAAAAAAGCATATTCATACGCAGTATTATTCATGTGAAATATATCTTTTAAATTCTTAACAGTAACAGTGAATGCGATTGAGAAGCATACAAGCCTTAAAGGGACAAACAGAGATCGGTCCAGATTTTTATTCAAATGAATTTTTAATACGTTAATTGGACTGGCATTTAAACAGTTCAAGTAATGGTTTTTTGGTATGTAATACCTGTATTAGTTTAATAGGATTTACCAGTAATGCTGTATGATAGTAGAATTTTTTGAAAAATCATTTCTAGTTAATCAGCAATGTGTTTCTATCTTTCTTAAAAATCACACAGTAATCTTATCGTAGCAAATTCATACCGGGGAAATTATTAATAATATCATTATCATCTTTATTAGTGTGCCAGTAATAAAAATGACTACTTTTTTAATTTCTTAGGATAACAGATAACATACTGGCTATGGCTCGACCCTCAACAGAATTAATTGAAAAGTACAACATTATTGAGCAGTTTGAAAGGTAACAAAATTTTCTCATTATTTATTGTAGGTATTACTCATGTAATTCCCAGTCCATTTTCTCTTTCAACACACATTTGGATTGTTGCTAAAGATCCTTTCATTTTACTGATGCAACAGTATAACGATTTTTTTCTCCCCTAAGAATAAATGCGTGTTTCAGAAAATAAGGGATAATAAGATTTTGGTTGCATATAATGCTTAGACTCATCTATTCCTTCCTTAAGATGTGGCATAAAAACCATAATTAACCTTCAGCGTCCTGGGGAGCATGCGAGCTGTGGGAATCCGTTGGAACAAGAAAGTGGTTTCACTTACCTTCCTGAAGCTTTCATGGAGGCTGGAAGTAAGTTCACTCCTGCTGCCATTCCCCATTAATTATTCACTTCAGCACCAGATATTTTTACTTGAATTCTCACGTATTAAAAGCAGCTATATAAGAAATGTTGTACAAAAGAGGGTGTAAACATAAAACTTGGCTAATACAACTGAGAGTGAATAACACCTTATCCAATACTGTATATATGTAGAGTGATATTAGAGGGTTTACATTCTGGTATTTAGAATAAAGAAAGGACAACAGCTGTTTTTTTTTTTTTAATTATTATTCTGAGCTCCCAGACACATAAAACATTAATGTTGTTTCAAATTCTGGTATAATTCAGGTTTTCTTACCTAGACTATAGAACATTTTTTGATTAAAGGACATTTGTAATGACAGTATTTTTATATTTTCAAATGCTGAGATGAGGAAAAGTACTTCTGTATAAGAAACAGCTTTGGACTGAAGCGGTGCTTTTACTTCTAAAAAGAAAAGATTATGCTCTACCTATGTATAGCTCAGTAATTTTTGTATGAATCACTCCGCTTTGTTATATCTTTCACATTCCAGCTGAATTTGAGTTTGACAAATCTTTGCTAGCGTCATGTATTTATCAAAGTGAAACAGCAAAAGTACTCTGAAATAGGAAAATAATCTCTTGCAAACAATATGTAGTCATTTTCTCCTAAGATTCTTTATGTGTTTTTAATACTATCATTTATTAGTCATCTCTCCCCTGCACAGAGTACTGAAAATTTCACATTCAGTAAAGCAAATAACTCTCTCTCTTTTTATTTTAGTTTATTTTTATAATTTTGGATGGAAGGATTATGGAGTGGCATCTCTCACTACTATACTTGATATGGTAAAAGTCATGGCTTTTGCGTTGCAGGAAGGAAGGGTAGCTGTTCACTGTCATGCAGGACTGGGTCGGACAGGTAAGTGTGCTCTACTGCAAGATCAACAGAACTGTTTTTCTGAAGATGCAAACCCCTATTGTCATAACTTAATGATTTAAATTCTGTATCATTGCAAGATGTACATCTATATAGTGGTTAAAAATGCTAAACAAATTTGTGAAAATGATCTGTCAGTGGTGGAAGAGATCAGTTTTAACGTTTAAAAACAGAAACCTGTAAGGTTTGAAAATTTTTGAATCTGTACAATAATGCCCTGTTACATTCAAATGGGACAGCTTTCTTTTGATGGGAAAAAGTTACCTAAAATTTCAATTACTCCTGGCTCTTTCAAGACTCATTTGCCTGAGTTGTTCCTGTAGAAGCCACCATCGCTCCTGTGTTCACTTATGATGCAACTCCTAGAAATGCTGTGGTGAGAAACTAGCTCTCACTTCAAGTGTAGTGAGGGTGGGTTTACTGTATCTTGTGGTCCAAGAAAAGCAACTATACTTGCCTAACAGCATCAGGTAATAAGGGGCACAAAACCTCTACCTGTACCTACATTCATTTTTACCCGATGGTTCTTCTGAATGTTTGTTTCAGTTTGATAGTTCTTCAGCTAATTTTTGTGTTTATATTTCCCAGGTGTTCTAGTAGCTTGCTACTTAGTTTTTGCAACAAGAATGACAGCTGATCAAGCAATTCTTTTTGTCAGAGCAAAAAGGCCTAATTCTATTCAGACTAGAGGGCAGTTACTGTGCATCAGAGAATTCACTCAGTTTTTGATTCCTCTGAGAAATGTGTTTGCATGCTGCGAGCCCAAGGCACACACGGTGACACTGTCCCAGTACCTGACCCGCCAAAGACATCTGCTCCATGGTTACGAGAGCAGGCATCTCAAACACGTGCCAAAACTCATTCATCTAGTTTGCAAACTGTTGCTAGACTTGGCAGAAAATAGACAAGTGATAGAAGCAGAACTGTTAGATATACCAGATCTCTCAGCTGAAATTGAAAAGACTGTTTCTCAGCTGGTGTCTGCACAGCTAGATAGCGAACTGGCAAGGCAAGACAGTGACACGTCGGACTCCTCCCATGCCCACTCGGCCACCTTTGAGACCCAGGATTCGCTTTTCTCCCTGGCACACGAATGTGATCCTCTTTGGAAAAGAAGGAATGTCGACTGCCTTCAGCCTCTCACTCATGTGAAAAGGCGTCTTAGCTATAGCGAGTCAGACTTAAGGAGAACCGAGTTCCTCTTAGACCAAGCAGAAACTGTGTGGACCGTACCTGCTCAGATATTACGGTGCAACAGACTTAAACAGAACAGTGGTGAGGAGTGTTCTGCCACAGACAACCAAAAGCCACAGCTGGATTTAAACAAAGAAGCATTGGTGCGTAATACATGTACGATTTGGAGTCAAACTAAATTTAATTTGGATGGGCGAAAAGATGGATCTTCAGTTCATCATAGAAGGAACTCTACCAAAGAAGTACAACGCAGCAGAACTTTCTCTTCAGGTCTGTCATCTATCCACACTTCCAGGGAAACTAGAACACCACGGCAAAATTTTGCCAATGAGATTGGTCACAGAAAAGAACGCATGACTAACATGTACAGCAGAAAAGTCTACGTCTCCGAGGACTCTGATTCTTCTTCTTCTAAAGTGAACTTTTCCATTGGATGCGAAAGCCAAGGTAGCAAAGATCTGTCAGAGGCAATTCCACACATTGTTCTGCAGTCAGAATTAAGTTTGGAAGGCCGAAGAGTTTTGGCAGCAAAAGCACTTGCAAACATAAATGAATTTCTGGAGGAGGAAGAAGTGAAGCAGAAGGTAGAAATGTGGCAGGTAATTTTTAATTTGACTCAATGTTGTATATTCTGCAATATTTCACCTAGGTTAATTCCTAGAATGACAGAAATGCTACCATGTGCTCTAAAAGAGCTGAGACACAGATTTATGCTCTGGTTAAGAAAATAATTATATTTGTCAGTTATCACCAGCTCTTTCAATAGGAAACGAAGTGAACCTACAAATTTTGGTATCTAACTGGAGGTTAGAACATTGTTTCTGGTTGCGTTCATTCATTTTACGAACTAATGAAAACTGATGCTATTATCTGTAGCTTAACTTCATTGCTGATAGCATAACAGTACTACAGATAGTAAGTTAGAGCTATGTTGTTTTTAATCAGTGCTTTCTCAGAACTAACCAGAGGATTCTGTGTGTAAAAGTATTTAGTAGAAACTTAATTGCTTATCCTCAAAACCAAATCCTCCTACCACCATTTGTTTTAAAGTAGGAATCCAAAGCTATTTCACATATTCTAGGAGATAACTGGGAGATTCGGAGCTGCACTATTTATGTCATCCTTCTGTTTTAAAGAATCACTTGTATTACTTCTGATTAATGTTGATGCTTTAGAAAAAGAAAAAAAAGAAATATTTTTTTTGGAAACCGTTAAGTCTTCTTTTCATGTTGGAATGTAAGCAGCCAAGTGCTGCTACAATCAAAGAGAACATTAGTAAAAGTAAATAGATGATTCATTTTCACCCTCTTTGGCCCCCCCCCCCCTTTTTTTTTTTCCTCCTAAAGAAAGAATTGAATTCTCGAGATGGAGCTTGGGATAAAATCTGCACTGAGAGAGATCCTTTCATCCTCTGTAGCTTGATGTGGTCCTGGATTGAGCAACTGAAAGAACCTATTATATCCAAAGATGATATTGACATGTTGGCAAAAAATTGCATAGAATCACAAGATGCACTTAACTTACTAAGAAAGGTAGATATTACATATGTCAATCCATTATTTTACTGTGAAGTATATTTTGTTAATACATGTTGAACTATTCATTTATTGCCTTTAGACACGGAAATTGTATTTTCTAAAGAAAACTTGAATCTCTTTAAAAATCAAAATGAGGATTATTTTTATATTCAATAGCATGAGCTGTAATCAATACCACCGCGATGAATATTACAAGAAAGGTCTGAGTTATCTTTAAAACTTATTTGGTAGAAGCCCAACTTCATTTGCATGCCTGCAAATTCTCCAGTTGGAGATCCAGGGGCAAAAACAAGAAACTTTCATATGGCTTTTGTTAATGTCAAACCTGTCAGCTGTGCTTAACAGTTGTCGTATTTCCTGTACAAACATCATACTCCATCAGTTTTGGAAGAACTGGACAAGGAATAAGAAGAATTTGCCAATTGAAGGATACAGAAGGGAGGCCAAAATCTTTTACTTAATTCAGAACTGTGGCCATTTGTATTCTGAAATGAGAAACAGGTACTTCTGATCCACAATCACTTAATTGTGCTTACCCCAAAGAGCTAGATGCAGGGTAAATAAAACAAAACAAACCCACCTCTGTTCTTGACCTCTTAATTACACAAACTCATTCCATAATTCTTTGGGAACTGCTTCCAAAGTATTTGTGAAAAATATAGGGCCCCTTTTAATAGCCTCTAAATATCCAAGAATACAGCTTCTAATCAGTAGGTGGGCAGACTTTGTGCGCTGTGACCACTTTCATGACATGACATTCAGAATTCTTCATCTCAAAATGTCATGTTTCTTCCTGAAGCATTCTTCCACCCTATCAAGTTTTAAATTTGTTTGTATCAAAATAAAAACAACTTTTAATCTATAAAAATAGAAACCTCTAACCCCCCTTGGAAAAGGGATGGGAATTAGTAGCACCAAGGATACTTTTGCTCCATTTATATACATCCTTGTCTCTCTGCAAGCTTCTTTTCATGGTGAAGGATACTTGGTAGGGCAGAAGGAGATGTAGATCATGCTCCGTTAGCTGGGGAAAGAGCTAACGTGCATAGCATTTGAGACTGAAAAGATCTAATCTCACTTTTTCTAGGCCACCTCATGTGAGTGTTGTGCTTTTTGTGTTGGGAACCTTGAAATGCCAGGTCTCCAGAAGAATGCCTGACCTTGTCAAAATTTCCAGAATAGTCTGAGATACACAAGAGAAGAGTTTCTCCCATCATGACTGAAACAATTACATAGAAGCTCTTAAGGCTTGTAAAAATTCTCCCCAACTCCTACACCTGAAGGTTTCAATACAGAAAGGCACAGTCTGATATTTGAACAGCAATTAACGAAAATGGAAAGTTAAATGTTTTTCTTGAAAAGATTTCTTCTAACGAGCTGCTGTTCCTTTTTACCCACCAGGAACAGTGTCAGACTATCCTTTGTATTTTACACTGTGTGGTGAACTTGCAAATGCTACCAGCTGATGTGGAGGAGGCCTTACTTGCTCGTGCTATTAAAGCTTTCACTAAGGCAAGTAACCATTTGTCTAAGATATCATATTTATTTGTTGTAAATCATGTAGGGTAAATCAACAGAGCAGTCCTCTGTGTTAAAAATTACAGTAATTCCTTCACACTTAGTGTACTCATGCTATCTATTTCAGTTTATATTTTATAATAACCAGCCTACATAAAGGATAGGAAATACTCTCAACAAAATTACGTTCTGTCACTACACCCTTAGTTCTTTAGTCTCATTTTTCTATTTCTGGATCAATTCCAATTCACGGACTTCTTCACATTAGGGAAAAGATAATTTCTATGTGGTGAGAACAGTTAGGCATTAGGAGTAGCCTTTACTACTTGGACTCTTCATAAGATTAAATTATTTTCTAAAATTACATTGCAGTTCAGCAGGTGAAATTATTTGAAAAGAAAGTTCATTGCTTCCTTGTAAATCTACAGACATGCCACCTGTTAAAGCAATCACGACGCTTCTCCTCCAGTTAGTTTGTTTCAATGTTGAGTCAGATAAAATTGTAAATACTCAGTATTAAGTACTCCATAACACAACACATACTTTCTTTGATAAATCTGAAAACTGATTTTAAAAATGTTGGTCATCTACTTTGTGTTTTGTCACGTGACATCTATTTAACTGAACTTAATTTTCTCCCTTTTATTAGACAAGCTTCGATTCCGAAAATGGACCCTATGTTTACAATACCCTGAAAAAAGTATTTAAACAAACACTGGAAGAAAAAAGAAAAAGGCTTAAGGAAGGAACAGAAAATCCCTCTTGATTTCTGCATGGCAGTGCTGAAGAATTAGATAGGTCTACCAAATTATTTTGCATTTTCCAGCTACTGTATTCTGTGCTATTTGGTATGATTTCCTTAACTTCAGGTGACAGTAGTTACTAACAAAACATATTTTTTTTTTAGAGGGAGCTTTAGTGACAATTGTTCTATCTACATGGTTCTAACGAACAGCTCCTGTATGACCGTACTGTAGCATTTTGGTTTCAAGTACTATGCTTTTATTTTGTGAACTGTTCTCTTGTCTTCAGATGTATTTACTGATTTAGACTCCTCTGTCATTGGCAAGCTATGCTATTTTCAAGTTACAAGGTTGCCATAAATTCAGTGCCATGGTACTTGAAGGTTTAATGGATTGAGTTAATGTTTATGCGTTAACATTAAATATGTTTACATTAATGTTACTTGATTTTACTTTGCAGAAAAATAAATTCTGACTGAACTTACTAAACTTTTCCTTTTGGAAAATTCAAATCAGGACAAATAGTGAACAGAGTTTAGGGTCTACTATTAACAGCAGATACAGTTCTTTTCTTGTAGTTACTTTAAATAATTGTCACAACTGTATTTCTAAAAGGTGTTGCAGAAGAGAAATACATTACACATATTAGGTGTGAAGTTAGAAAGGTCTTAAGTTAGATTTTTTTTTTAATGGAAGATAGGCTGTGTCATCTTAGATACTTTGAGTAAGAGCAAAGTTTTACCTTACTAGTTAAACTTTTATAGACCTTATTTTAAGTGGAAAAAATATGTAATTATCAAACATTAAAAAGGATATAATTCTCTCTGTACTAATATTCAGCAAAAACTTATACAGAAATGTAACAGAATAACGCTCAAAAATAATCAATGAAAATCTTATCTACAGTACACTTTGTAGTGGTATTTCCATATAATAGGACAGAACAACGGGGATATCATCATACTGAGGTTTTGGTGACAGCCTTAGGATTCAGATTGGAACGTCATTTTGGAGATCAGCAGTTTTTCCAGTTTGATATGTTTAAGTGGTTAAATAAGAATTTCTCTGTTTCCAAAATATTTTTATTTAGCACTGTAAATGAATAATATTTAGAGTTAAAAATAGACCAGTTATATATACATAAATTATACCTACTTGATCGGTTAGATGGTGATACATCAGATTCAGAGTCAAACAAGTACTTTGGTAGAATCATCTTGAAGTAAGCACACTTGAAATTAAAATCTCCCACACGAATCACATACACGAAAGCAGCTTTGTAAAGAGTCTGTACAGCACAGTGTGCAGTTTAGCTCTAGCTAGCATATCTTAGCCGTTAGACTTGGGAAAACTAAGATGCATTTGCAGGTGTCATAAATTCCCAAGGAATTATTTCAACATTTCAACTGTAGCAAACCTACAGTGGAACAGTTCCAAATAGCTAGCATGCTCAGAGCATAGAGACCAGCTCAGAATTGTTTAAATTAGGATAATTAACAAGGACTGTGTATCATTAAAACTAGCTAGAATAATCTTTCTGAAGTTAATGTCAAGTGTTCACATTTGAAAAATTACCTACCGGCTGTCCGTGCAGATGGATATTGCACAACTGGGTGCTTTTTCACTTAGTACGTTTTTTTGGTTCACTGACAAATGTGGTTGTAATTACCAGCAAACTAACCACCCCATCTGATTGAAGCCACCATGGGAAAAAAAACAAGAACAGCCCATCTAAATGAAACAGCAAACTCACAAATAGCAGCATCCTTTTAATTAATTTCTCACCTGGGTGATGTAAATGCTTAGATTGCAAACACACTTTTTCCACATCATTTCCTGATGCAGTAAACCTGACTCACAGATTTGTGTGACAGCCGCACAGCTGTGGGTTGTGTGTGGGCAGATTTCTCTTTGTGCTTGTCACTGCCTGGTCATGCTGACAATCCATGACCTCATCCCACTGCAGCAAAATGGCCAGGAGCTAGTGACAGCATGGGACAGGAGGACCCCAACTAGCATTTCCAGACTCCTCTGTTCCTCTAGAAAAATCCTCTCCCACCAGAGGTCACCTCAGCATCGGTGGCAGCTATGAATATTGCTCCACAATAGCCCCCAAAACACCATCTTTAATTGAGCCTTACCACAAAGTCTTGTCTGAAGTGTAGAATCCATAAACCTCAGCCATGCCATACCCGAGAAACCCCTCTGCTGGTGCAGTGTTGCCCATCTCCATAACAGCAGGACTCTGGCTTTGGTCTTCTTCTCTCGCGTCAAGTCCACCAGTCAGCTCACTCCTAACTTGCAGCGAGTTACGGTGACCATCAAAATGTCACTAGAAGAATCCTGAATAGAAGAACATGCAAATTATGCCTTTTGTGATCTTTTCACTCCCCTGTCCATCAGTGAACTGGCACGAGGGCAGCCTGGACTGCAGCTTCCTCTGACCCCAAGCAATGCCAAAGGCCTCCTTCCACAACGTCTGCTTGTGCTCTGCCACCTCATGCAGCAGTGCACCAGTTGCATTAACTTTAGTGCCTGAGAGCGTCTGGTCCCTCCGCTACCACAAATTCAATCAAAATGAAGGACTCACCTGGTTCTGCACGCCTCGTCCTGCTCTGGCAGCAAGCTGGCTGACTGTCGGCACTACCTTCTCCACTGGCTTTGGGCAAGTCCTGGTCCACTGGTGAGGATTTTTTTAGCTCTTTTCTCTAGCCATATAAAGGGAAAATATAAATACTCTGAAATACATCATGCCGGCTGTCAACGAGGTCTGGAGTGTTCCTCCCAAAGCAATTAATCCCTGCAAGCCATCACATGGTCCTCGTTAATGTGCTTTAACTTTTGGTTAGCCCTGCAGCGGTCAGGCAGATGGACTAGACGATCTCTGAAGGTCCCTTCCAGATGAACTACTCTATTGGTGTTCTTTCAGCTACAGGCTGGTTCTAAGTGTTACATGCTAAGGCAATGTGGAACACACACCATTTTTACCTATGAATTTTCCATACAGAGACAGCACTCATTTACTTTGGATAAGATGTCCATTTCTATCAAATTTTAATTGTAAATGTTTATTCTGCATCTTGGTGAAAACAATTGAGAGTCTCCTGTGAGAAATACAATGGGATCTTTTGTTCGTTTTGACTCCTGGATGAAGACAAATCTGTAACTAGCAGATAAGTTCCTCTTGCCACTTCTTTTACTTGGCTCCATGTGTCTCTTGAGAACAGAGTGCAGCTCTGAGGCAAATGCTTGATTTTTTTCTCTCTCCACCCACGCAGAATAGTGCAGGAACAAAGAGCTGAGATTCTCCTGTGGCTCTTGGATCAAAATCTATTTATTCCAGGCCTGGGTCTGTCAGCATGTCAACTGTGCACTGCTGACTGCTGACAAAGATTTCTTCTGTATTACCCTATGTAGTTTCGGTGTGGATAGTTCACACATATCTAGCTACTTTATAACACGTTTTGAGAAGGGAAAGGGATCTTAAGTCTCTGATGGCCAGTGACTTCCGGATGCAATATTTGCTTCATTCTTGTGCTTTCAGGTTGCTGGACAATCCGTAAAAGCCCATCTAGAAATAATAAATTGAGATTTGTTGCTGTTCCTCCTTTTCCCTCTCCTGCCAAACTGCACAGAGCAGAAGAAAAGCAATGGGCAGTGACAGCAGCTCCCACATGAGCACAGCGTCACTGAGATTAGTAGTAGAGGTTAAAATGATTTCGCTTTGTTTCAGTGACATGGCATAAGAGGTTTCAGTGGCACTACCTGGTCTGCTTTGCACATCTATTTTCTACAGATGACAGTGCAGTCAGTTTACTTTTGATTTATGACATATGATAGGGTAGCAGCTTAATAAAAATAATAATAGTAATTTAAAAAGATAGGACATGCTTTCAACAAATTAACTTAGCAAGAGATGTTTCCCATGTTTGCCAAATGAAAAGTTGCTCTCCAGACAGGAGGCTGGAGATCCGATGGATATCAAAAGTCCTACAGGACCAATTCTGAGAGGTTTGTATCCAGCCTGATCAATATTCCCTTTTAAACAATTGCAGAATTTTAGAAAGCAAAGCAAGCTCCCTGCTTCAAGCTTCATACTCTTTAGCATGAGTACCTATAAAGGGCCATTCCTCATTAATGGCATGGAGATGTGTCCGGGAGGTTCAGACCGGGTGTTAGGAAAAGGTTCTTCACTGGTGGCACAGGCTCCCCAGGCAAGTCATGGCCCCGAGCCTGCTAGAGTTCAAGAAATGCCTGGACAATGCTCTCAGACACATGGTCTGATTTTGGGGTGGTCCTGTGCGGAACTAGGAGTTGGACTCCATGCTTCTTGTGGGTTCCTTCCAACTGCAGATGTTCTATGATTCTGTCAGCCAACACAAGAGATATTAAAATATGGAAGTATCTAAAAAAAGAAGCTGACATTCAGAAGGAGACCCGTGAGACACTAGCTGGATATTTGAAGCTGAAAACTTAGGTAGAAGTCAAGATCCAACAGTAGCACGCAGGCTGGGAAGGAATTCCATGAAACAGGTTACTGCTTTACCCCTGAACCAGCAAAACAAAAATCAGACCAAGTTTTTCTTAGCCGCTACATCTACCAGTGAGGAAATCCACCATGCCAGCAGTTTTGCATCTAAGAAGGCAGAGAGGGGCGCAATATTGCAGAGGTCTTTTTCTGTGCAGCTATGACTTAGAAGCATGAGAAAACGGATCACCACGACCCTTTGTGACAGCTGTCTGCACTGCCCGCCAGAACAGCCTGTGCTGGAAATGCCACGCCACAGACACAGCAGCAAGTGCCGTCCTGCTAAACCCCTGCAGTGACCCTGGGACAGTCTGATGGCAGCTGGGAAAGTGCTAAATGCTGCCAGGTGTCAACGCCTCGTGCTAGCACAACACAGCACCGGGCAGCCGCTAACATCCCGAGCCTGGCCGAGTACCGGGGAGTATCAGTGCCAACAGGGATGTGAGGCCACCCCACTGTCCCACACATTTCAGTTTGGGGAATTTCTGTACTGCCACCTCGGACAAGTTTTGGTTAGATTTTGAAATAGATCTTTTCCTAGATCTTTATTACAAGATCTCAGAATATCCTCTAAACTGTCACAGCCGAATTAGTGAGAGCTTTAGATTAAACAGTTAATCTTCATGACTGCCAAGAGGTCCTGAGTCAGCTGCTGAATTCTCCACATCACCTGGCCGTGGCCAGCAGCGTCCTGCAGGGTCAGAGAGCGAAGCCGTGCACCTGCACACAAACATTTCATGTGCCCTACTGCCAAGGATAGTAGTGAAACAGACCACTGCTGGGTTTAACTTGGGTCTAGAGGCCTTTGTTCAAAGAAGTTTGTCCCTCCACTAGCATTTCCTCACCAGCCTCACCTTTGGTGACAGCAAGGAAGGAAAACAGGATCCCATAAGGGAGAAACCTCTTCCTATTACCTCATCTTCTGCTGTCCAAGGTCTCACCTACCACAGTCCTGACAAGGCTTCAATTTCATAATTACCTTCAGCCAAGCTTTTGCTTCAGCTGATAGAGGTGACACCGTCAGGGCAGCTACAGCTACGGGACAGAGACAGTCTGGAGGTGCTCCGTCTCCTACAGCACCTGGGCTGGCAACCTGCGAGACAGCAGGGAAAGACCAACCCTCTTCCAGTGGCTTCTGGACGGGAGTGGATAGGGACCAATGTAGTATGAACACTGGAATGAATAGACTTATTCATGGGACACAATAAAACAACCTATTTTTTTCTCCCCTACTTTAATTAAACTCCCAGCTTCTATGCTCCCTCTGCCGGTTACGGACACGTGCCAGCTGCAGCACACTGCTAAATGATAAACTCCATTTCCAATACAGCCTAAGGCTTGGGAGTAATCTTTCGAACACCTTAGAATCCTTAAAAATAGGTTCCTACACCTATTCAGCTATTTTACAGTTACACTTTTAGTAATAAATGTTGAGTCAAATTATCTGTATACAAACACACAAAAAAGAGAAATCTAATGCCCATACCCACTTTGCAAGGGATCTATTCAGTTCCAGATAGGCTCAAGAAAATGTGCAGATATGGTTCATTCACCCTTTAAACTGACTCAAAATGGCACCCAATCTAAAAACAATCAACACCAAAAAAAAACACACACCAAACCAACCAAAAAAAAAAAAAAAAAAAAACCAAAAAACGGACAGGCAAACCCAAATCCCCAAACACACACAAAAAGAGAAAAGAATATGAACATCATTGACACAATCCCATCCTGTACCTCCTGACTGATCTACCCTAGTGTGCACTAATATGGCCATATTTCTCAGCAAAATTACCACTAGTCCATCTTCCTCCCCTGCTTCAATAACATCAGTACTGTCTTCAAGACAACACTGGACCATTTACGAGATCTCACATGTACACCCTCGTACTAACCAACTGGTAGAAGACTTGACGTAAAAAGCCACACCAACCTACTTTGTCTGCCAGCCAGAACTTGGAAAACTCCTTTGAGATACCCTACATACCACAAAGCCAACACACAGAGTACTGCCCTGAGGTCTCAAAGCATCTTTGCTGAGCTTGTGCTTATGCACTGGAAGATGCACTGCAATTATACCCACCCCAATGGTCAGGCAGAGCAGGATACACGGGTATTAGCACAATATGGCTTTTGACAGTCCTGATAAATGTGGCATTTATTGCATGCCGTAATATTAGAGATTTAATATTTTTTCTAAGAGAATGGCACAACTGTACTTATTAGATTTTAATGTAAGGCAAGCTGCCCTACCGCAGCCAACAAAAACTTCCAAATAGATTTAGGATGCCTCACGGATAATAACTGTATCAGTGGTACAAGTGACCATGGAATTATGGTTGAGTTCTGAGGAAGAGTTGCCTAAGCTTAAGAAGATTCTTTTAACTCTTCAGGTAGATCTATTCTCAATCCCTAAATACTTTTAAAGCTTAAACATACACTGAGTTACTCAAAAAAATAAGTATCCTGTGTTGCAGGAGAAGTGTGTGGTTACGGGAAGGGCTTCTATGTAGGCCAGCAGGCAAAGGCCTCTTTTTCAAAACCTACCCCAACCGTGGGCAGCGCAAGGGATGGGTCTAAATAGCCTGACTCCAAAGTCTCAAAAGGAAAAATCCACCCAGATAGCAAATAATCGGTGTTAAAAATTCCATTGCCAAGAAGGGTTTCATGTCTCAGAATTTAGTAGGTGGCAAGCTATTAAAAATGAGTGGATGTTAAAATACTACTCATCTCTGACAGACTATGTATGTATGTCTTGAAAGGCACAGTTTCCATTTAGGTATTCCAATGAACATTTTGTCATAGCATGTATTTTTTTTCCCAAAATTTTACTTAGTTCGTCAAAAAATTACCTTTTATACATCCATTGAGGAGGCTATGACCTCAATAGCTACCTTTTTTAATTACATCTGATTTCTATTCTATTGGACAAGTGAAAAATGACCTGGTGCCATGGAAACGTTAGTCAAGTCCAAAACTCAGCTCGTGTTTGTGATTCCCTCTATGTACCAGAGACGGCAACATCATCCAGCTCTTTCCCCTGCCATGCCGACACCAGGCGTGTTTCAGCAGCACTTTTTGGCCTGCACTTACAGAGTGAAGGACACGATACAAATGCTGTGGCTATCAGGTCAGCTCCATAAACCAGCGGCACCGTGGGACTGTTACCTGCCCCTGCCTGATCTATCCAAGTGATCTGACCTCCATGCTATTATAAGGGTGAGCCAATGTCAGCTAAGAATTAGTACGTTGTATCCTGGACTTTCATAAGTTCAAAGGACAGTTGGTGAGTTTCCTTACATTGCAATGAATTCTACCAGTTTCAGTGATAATTTGCATGCAGTGAATGGCTTCCAAAGACTGAAATGGTAAAGACAAAGAATGAAAAAATACCATAGTTTGAAACAGAAAAACAGCTCTGATTCAGCTCTAACGTATCAAACACCAACCAGTGAATGTATCACTCCTTGAATCCTGGTTGCATCGCAGCCCCACTGCACACTAAGAAAAGGGCTCTACTGAGAGAAAAACTTATTCCACGCTAATTTAGAGTACAGAAAATTCAAAGAGAATGTCCCACATAATAACACGAAGCAAAAAACCACTCAGTGTTGGCAGTAACACTGGCTGACTGCAGTAGATGTTGCAAATAACACTGCACTTCCCACACAAGGTTTCCACGCGCTCCTATTGATACTTCCCCTCACATGCCTATTTTTACACCTGCACATCCCATCTCAGTTACAGAGCACACCTCCTTAGAGCATCCTCTGCCAGTCTGCACCACGCAATACAAGGACACAAAGATTATGGGAAAGGAGGAGGACTAGAGATGAGAGTAGCACCAGGCTGCTGGTGGAAAACAGGGATTACAAAGTATTTGCAAAATGTACCAGTGACTAGAAAGCTCTGACAAGGTTACAGCCAGACTGAACGTTCAAGCAGGCATTTTGTCTTCAATTCCTAGCATGGTGCCTCACCTTTTATTCCTCTTGGTTTCTCTGGGAAAGGTTTGAATGAGAAAGATGGGGGAAAATAACTCTCCTTAACTACTGCGCTGAGGCCTGCTGGCTGCACTCCTAACTTCTATGTAATATACATGGGTTTGCTACATATTAAATTTATGTATGTCAGAGACTTCAATGCCAAATCTTCACTCCTGTGTAGAAGCAATGTCCGAAGTAAGCAAAACACAGTAATAGCAGCCAGCTCTGCCCCAGAGTTTCAATCAGGCCCACAAATAACTGTGGGTCGCGCTAGAGATGACAAAAGATCAAACATAATTCCTGTAACCATCAGGCATTAACATCCCAAAGAAGCTACGTCTGATCAGTGTGCGTGCACGCAGGCACTCTACCCACCTGTTTATGGCTATACGTTTTTATGGTATGTTTATGGCTATACCTCTTCATTTCCCTTGACTTTTTTCAGTCATTAATCTATTAATTCTGATTTCCTAGTTACTGTGCAACATACGACATACTTAACAGTAGATGAGAAATGTCGTATGTGATTTCTACATTCGTCGGAAAGCAGTGAGACTAGCGTCCTGATAAATCTGCTGGTCTTACTGACGGCAGGGGTTATGCCTATTGGAGACTTAACACCGGACGCAGAAGCCATTAATGCATTTCAGTGTCTGCCAGGGAATCCCCAGAAACTAGTTACTGGAGTGTTCCTCACCCAGACGCCATGTTAGCTTTCAATGTGATTCCGTTCTCTAAAACGAGTTTTAAAGAGGTTAGCGATAACAAAAGAAATACTGCTAACGAGGTGTAGGCTGACTTTCTGCAGAAGCTTTCAGCACAAGGTAATGAAAAGGTGAATTGAAATGACTGAACAAAAGACACAATTCTAAATGAAAAAAATACAGGCAATAAAATAATTGACCACCCCAAGGAACTTGTCTTGCATTGAGATACAAAACTCTTAATTAGAGCAGCAGATGCTGGCCTGTTTCAACATCTCTCTGCGTTAAACGCCCGAGAGAGTGCTTAAATCAAGACCAAGGTGTGCTTAAATCAAGACCAAGGTGTTCCAACAGAAAGGAGAATGTTCTGGTGAAACAGAGTGACTTCGCACACGGGCTGGGTGAGATCAGAGATGCAGAAGAACCGATTAAACTGTCAGCATGACAAAGAAGGGAGCTGCTGCTGCCATGGTGATGTTACTACAGAGACCAGGGCTGGTTCTAGAATGCCAGTACCAGGCTGCCAGCAAAGAGGGGCTGAGGCAGCAGCCAGGAAAGGTCTTCCTCACGTGGTGAAACACCATCATGGAAGCCTTAAGAGAGGCGCTCTTGTGCCCCGGGTGTCTGGAGCTGTTCACCCCTCCAGTCCTGGTCCTGTCCTGTGCACACAACTTCTGCAAGCAACGCCTGGAAAAGATCCTAATTCACCAGAACTGCCATGATGTCAATGGCCATTTGCACTGCCCCCTGTGCCACAAAGGAAGTAGGGCTGACCTGTGTCCTCTGGGGAAGCTGGGCAGGGGGGGCTTCTTGTGGTTACGAGACTTCTGTTGTAATTTGAAGTGGGAGCTATGCCCCAACTCTTCACCGGCGGGCCACAGTTCTTGCAAGGAGTACCACGCCACACCACAGTTAGGGGAAAGGAGCAGGTCACTCCCCTGTTCCTTAATAGCGTGGCACCCGTGTCACTGGTCTCTTCAGTAGCATCAACTATACTCAGAGGCAAAGTATGGGCAGGTGACACTTAGGAGCCTCAGTGTTAAAATACACGTTTGAATGAAATGGGCACGTAGGTATTTCTGTGCTATTTCACTGTGGTTCAAAACCACGATGAAATAGTACAGAATGGAATAAATAAATAAATATGATGCATCTTTCTATGTTATAGCAAATTATCGAAGAAACAAGCCATTCCCGTGTCCCTCAATCTATTTTACTATTTTTCTCATTTGAAGGTAATTTATTGAGAGACAGAGGAATCATCGCCCGCTAAGAAATAAATAGGCTAGTTGAAAGTATCCTGGAGAAATGTAAAGAGGAACTTGAAAAAAACTGTGTGCAGGAGAAAAAACAGTTGTCCCACATGTGTGAGGAACATGGGGAAAACCTGAACTTGGTATGAATTTTTATCTACTCTTTTTGCTTTCAGTAATTTGCACACTTTCTGTCCTGGATGTATCAAGTACATACTAAACAAAAAATGTATATTTACTGGAAGTTTTAGTGGACAACCGATACTTAATGAAGGCCTTAAACATAACAAAGTCCTTACAATACCAAAATATATAATATTAATCTATCTCAATTTATTCCAATATAGAAAAATCAGTGAATACCGACTATTAAGATTTCCTTGCCCAGAATAATTTTATCCACTCTACTAATTGTAGGCTTTCTGCAGCCACTCGCAAGCAGCTTCGTAAAGTCCAAAAGAGCTGTAACCTTTCTTAAAAATCAAGCTCCGCCTTCTAGACTGAGTCACTGCAGAACTAAATCTATTCCTATTGAGGATGACCAAGTGGCGTGTCATCTTTGCCTTTTCTAAGCAACATGCCAGAATGATTTAAAAGGGCCAGAATTCCCTTCCATAATTCATACCCAATACTCTGTTTCCCTGTTATCTTCTAATGAAGTTAGCTGCAAAAGCCACTGCAGCATGGCTAGAGGTTAGCACAGGATTAGTCCCACTGAAATCAAATCTCTGAGTGGCCAAGCTCTCCTTCAGGTCAAATAGTTCGGTCATTCTACTGCCACTGCAACATTGTCGCTCAAGCTTCTTGTTCACATACTACAAATAATTTAAAGTATGGCTGCCCTCTTGCTTGCTCTTCATTCTTATGTTGCCATGCCAGTAACCCCTCTGCCACCAGTGAAGCCATTGCTCATCATTTTTCACACGTCTGCCTTTATCATTTGTGATAAGGCATGAAAAGCACTTCCTGAACTAACCCCCAGTTTTCTTTTCCCTATGTAGTCTTGGGTGTGCTGGTAGCAAAATTCACAACACAAAGGAAGGCAGTACATTTTCTTTGCACAGCAACCAAGTGGCATGTAGCTTGGCAAAATTTGTATCATCTCTGCCGTCCTGCAAATACCAGTGGAAGAAACGTGGTGTGACAGCAGGCTTTGTTTGGAAGACAAACACTGCAGCACCACCAGCCATACTCAGTTCTGGCAGTTCTACCAGCAGCTGATAGCAGGCAAACCACCAAGCTACTTGACTTGTACTGCTGTTATATAGCTACTAACTCTCCTTGTGTATTTTTTTTCCCCTCAGATGTGTCTGACTGACGATGAGCCAATATATGCCACCTGTAAACTCTTTGGAAAACACAAAGACCACAACATTGTTAAAGTATCAGAAGCTTACCAGGGAAGAAAAAATGAATTTATAAAAAAATTACACTTAGTTCACAGGAAATCTGAAGACGCTGGAAAGGTACCAGTGACATTAGCGGTAACACTAGCAAAACTACACGCTCCCTGGATAGATTAGAGAGCCATGTCTGGATTCTGATGGCAGACAGTCAGTTTGTGGATTTCATAATAGAATTGAACAGTTCAGCTGGAAGGGACCTACAAAGGCCATTGAGCCCCCTGCCTGAGCACTGCAGAGCTAGCCCGAAGTTAAAGCCTATTACTGAGGGCACTGTCCTGTGTCCCTTGGGTACCCGTGCCCTCCCAGGCCTGTCCCAGTGCCTGCCCACCCTGGCGGTGAAGAAACATTTCTCTATGCCTGGCCAGGTCCCCCCTGGCGCCTCCCGCTCCCTTCCCCTCCTCAGGGAGCTGCAGGGCACAGTCCAGCCACCTCTCAGCCTGCTCTGCCCCGGCCTCCTCAGCCTTCCCTTGTGGCGTGCACCTCAGCCCTCCCTTCCTCCAGCTCTCACTCCGGCCACTTTCGGGTTCCTTCACAGCCTTTCCAGGTGGTGGAGCCCACAGCCGCACACAGGTTCGGGGTGAGGCCGAAGCAACGCTAACTATAACGAGAGAATCACCTCACCTCTTCTGACCGGCTGGCCGTGCTGTCTATGCTGGCTGATGTACCCCCAAAGAGGGTGCACACAAATTTTCCAAGGAGGTTTAGGCCATACAAGATAAAACTGCATGGCAGGAAGAGAGAAGAACAAATGTTAACCTAACTGTAGATTTTGGCCCTGGCCAGACAACGCGCTCTGTTTCTCCTTCACCTAGATGTAATGTGAGAGACGATTACCAAAGCCATTCCCATGTCTTCAAAATTTGGTTGGGTTCATTAAATGGAGAAACATACTCGTTGGCCCAACTCCTGGCTCTGCACAAGACCACCCAAAAATCAGAGCATGTGTCTGAGAGCGCTGTCCAAATGCTTCTTGAACTCTGGCAGGCTCAGGGCCGTGACCACTGCCCTGGGAGGCCTGTACAGTGTCCGACCACCTCCCAGTGAAGAACCTTTTCCTAACACCCTCCCCTGTCGCAGCTCCATGCTGTTGCCATGGATCCGAACGTTTCCAAAGGCATTTACAATTATTTATATTTTCATTTGGCTTTGAGCACTAATGGGTGCCGTAATTGTGAAGCTTTTAGAGCAGAGAACCTACAAGGAGTATTGTATTTTGAAAGTTAAAAATGCACTTGACTATTCTAAACTTGACTGCTCAGAGACATGATTACAATGTAATGACTTTTCATCAATTTATTTCATTCAGGAAAGTGAAAAGCTGATTAATGAATTAACAGCTGAGGCTACTGACACCAAGGTAATGACTGACACGGTTGGAACTGGGCATATTGTACAGAATGGCTAAACTGCACTCCAAGTTACACAATGACTATTCTACAAAACTGGAGACACTGCAAGTAATCTCAAAAGAAGCTGAAGCTTCTGGACAGCTTTACCATCAAATGGAAACCCTCCTGAACAGCATGTAAATTCTGTACAATTTCTGCAGGAGGACAAAAAGCTCAAGGAAAAAATTGAAAAAATGCCATAAGGAAAAGCTTCATATCAGGATCCAACAACGTACAAAATTTCAGTGAAACAGTATTTTGAAGAGCTCATCAAAGGAATTAACATCAATGATTATCTCTCCAAGGCATGCCAGGAGATAACAAGTACCGCTGACAAAGCCGAGACGTGCAGATCGGAATACCCTGCCTTTGTTTTTTCAGGTCAGAAGGATCCTGATCGATCCTTCTGCAGACAAGTACTGCAACTATTTGAGAAGTCAACTGCTATCAACCAAGATAATTTTGAAAATGCAGTTCCATCCACACTACGGCACTGAAGCGAAAACCAGCACTGAAAAGATGAATTAAAAGAGTGTCTCCTAACATTTAGCTTTCATTTCCCTGTCATATGTGCTGCCTATGTATTCCACCAAACAACTGAAAATCACCTTGAAACGTGAACAGAATGAGAGGTATCCAATGTCTGCGCTCTGCCGCAGCAGAGTGGTACCGATCGCAGCCCTGACCCTGAAGGCTTACAGATCAGCCCTGCGCGCCCACACCCAGTACCAAACCTCCTTGTTGCTAGTGAGGGTGAATGATGAGACTGAGTCGAACTGTGAGAAAGGCTTCAGTTGTTATTTGTACATTACTAGATAATGGAAAATCCAGAAACAAACAGAAAACAGGTTTCACTAGATCCAATGCTGTGTGACCATTCACTTCTACGTTAGGCTCAGACACTTCCCCAGCCTCAACACTGCCAAGTCTTCTGACACCTTTTTCACTTCTACTACTCTGTCTTCTCATTTTATGTCATTTGCAAAGGCATGTGAACCAGCATTTTTTCTGACACGTCACTGCTTCACAGAATGAATAGAACTGGGACCAACCACAAATTTTATCAAGCTTTCATCTCTTGCTTCTCACTTAGACCCTGACAAGGTGCTTCCCCAAGGTGCTCCTCAGGTGCTGCTTAATTGTAATGTATACTGTGTTTAAAAGGTAAACTGAGCTTCAAAGACTAAGGTTACAACTTGTAATCACTTGCTGCTGCCATCAAGCAATGCTTTACAAGTCAAACGTTCAGAATAACATCACTGTCATTTCTGACCTATTACATTTAGCTTAACAAAAGCTCACTTATGGTATGAGGAAATCCTCAGCGGCCAGTGGCACGGTACCAGCTGCTTACTGCCTCTACCAGCCAGGGCCAGAACTTAGGCTTTCTACATCATCTCTTTTCCAAATAACTTTATTTAATAAGTTTGTCATAACAAGTGGTTTATACATCTGAATTCCTTTCTTTTGTACTCATACCAACTGTGTTTGTCCATACTGTTTGCTGTCAATGTGCTGTGGTCCACTTTTAGCTGGGGAAAAGACTTCAAACTCTCCAATTACTATCTGTCCTAAAGCAATAGAGAGTAAGGTGAGCAGAACTATTTGGCACTACTTTGCAAAATCAAAAATTCTTCCTAGGATATTGCACTGCAAGACACACAGTTTCCATGTCCCTTAATCAGCTTCAAAATAACTACAATTGAAAGGCACCCACTTGTCCAAAACGATGTGCATCCCAATAAAACAGATAGACTGGCATATCTTGTTAAAATACGAGACATCAGTTCATCAAAAAGTGATAAAAGGACTCACTTTCTGAAGGGAAAATGCTACTTCAACAACTGTCTGGTGTTTGATTGGATACACTGTGGAATTGTTCTGGTTTCTAAGCCAAAAACAATGTCACTTCCCAATTATGGGTATAATGAACAACGGCCACCCATGAATCAGCTCGCATCTGGCAAAGCGGCAGGCCTGAAAGAACACCATCAGGCAGTAAGTATTTCCTGCTCTGAAAATAAATGTGTCATCTATAGAATGTTTCATTTTTGAAAAATGCTTCTGTATCCCTTCTTGTTTATCTAACAGCTGGAATTGACTTCCTTATTGTAGCACTTTGCTCTGCTAGCAAATCCTGTTCTGTCCGGCAATCCTTGCTACAGACAGCATAACCTGTACATTACTAGAAACGTGTATCGAGTTTACATAATGCCTCTGAGAGCCTTTCTGAACATAACTCCTGAAAAATAAGACTTCAAAATGTCTACTTCTTGTAAGTTTTTTGTCTCTGCAAGAACAAGAACTATTACAGTGCCTGGGCATAACGCAATGGTAAAATAGCATCTCACTGTGGAACGTTTGAATCGGACACTCATCTTTCCTGGGTATTCGAACCCCATCTTGTGACCTACCGTGGAAGTGCAGGAGCTACAAAAGAGACCCTCGCGCCCGGTTAGAGACCTGAGAGAAGGTTCTCAGCTTCACAGGGGCTGCAGCTTCTGTATTCATTAGAAAAGGAGTCAAATTTCTCCTAAAAGTAAAAATTAAAAAGTAATTTAGTAGCTGGCAGAATTTATGTGTCAAAGTTTTACCCGAACAAGGATGAAAACTGCCTTTGGGTTTGCCTTTTAGCTGTTGAGGCATCAGTACTTAGTTTTTTCCAGACGCAAACCAGCGGCGTTATCCAGAAAGCTGTGAGGTCAGACTGTTTCACCTGTTTGTTCCTCTGATCGCTGAAAACAAGGCCCCACCTTCCCTTCTCATATTTGTGATAAGAATCATTATTTGTGAAGTCAGATGGGACAACCCAGTCCTAAGAACTTTGCCATACGAATTCTAAACTTTTACAGAATTGTCAAGCACTCACAAAAGCTTCATTCTTTACAAAATTTCTCAAATAGAAAAGTGTACTTACAAAGGCTGAAAAGACTTCTCTGTGCACATGCACATTTTTTAATGTATCTCTATCTTACTGATCTTGTCAGAACTGAGACACAGAAAAGAGATCTGTGTTTAAAGGCTGTTTTTAAACACAGCATTTTCCTCCTTGAACTTTTACTCGTCCAGAAAACTGGCACTGAGGCTGAAGGACCACCTCTCCTCCTCCTCAGAAAGACGACTATGTGCCCTACAGGCCCTGCATGTCCCCACAACATTAAGAAACTCATCAGGAACATACCTCAAAAAGATACCTTGATTAAGTAACAACACACTGACACAACACTTCCAAGTCAGATTGCTTCCTTACGATAAAACCAAAAAACAGGAGGAGAAAAACAAATAAACTTGGAAAAAAACAAATCCAAAACACAAAACCAACAGTGTTGAAAGCAAGCTAGAGGTTTATCTTATCCAGCTGTAGAGACAAGTAACATGAAAACAGGAATCACCTACAAGGGCAGCAGGTGCAAAAGACAGCCTCATCCCCTTCTCAGCAAGGAGCGGCACAAGCTCGTTACTCGGGGAGCTCATTGTAGTGGCAGGGAAGGCTGAAGGGGTAGGAGGGTGAGGAAGAGTGACTAATGCACCATGATTGACTGGGTGCATCCTGGTTACGGGGTATCATTTATCAGAGAATGTTATCAGCAAAGCAAATAAAACATCAGTTCTGTTGCTCATTCAACCATCTACTCAAAGACACTACAAAAATATGATGAAAACAAAGCCTGTCAATGCCATGAAGGAGAGAATCATTGAATCATAGAATATCCCGAGTGGGAAGGGACTCATAAGGATCAACTACAGCTCCTGGCACCGCACAGGTCTACCCAAAGGTTCAGACCCTGTGACTCAGTGCACAGTCCAATCACTTCTTGAATTCAGACAGGCTCGGTGCAGTGAATGCTTCCCTGGGGAGCCTGTTCCAGTGTGCAACCACCCTCTCGGTGAAGAACCTCCTCCTATGTCCAGCCTAAACTTCCCCTGCCCCAGCTTCACCCTGTTCCTGCAGGCCCTATCACTGGTGTTTATGGAGAAAAGGTCTCCTGCCTCTCCACGCCCCCTCATGAGGAAGTTGTAGACCGTGATGAGGTCCCCCGTCAGCCTCCCCTTCTCCAGGCCGAACAGGCCCAGTGACCTCAGCTGCTCCTCATCTCTTCCCTTCTAGGCCCTTCACCCTCCTCCTTGCCTTAGAGAGAAGCCACTGTTCAATTCCAAGAGGCTAAGAGGAGTGCCTCAGAGAAAGCTGCCTGTACATTTTCCGTGTTAATGCTGAACTATTTCTCAGACCCACAGGACAACTTGCCGAAGACATTGTAAGTGACTAAGCCATGCAGCCCACTCCGTTGCGGTTGGTGCTTTTGTTACGGCCGTTTTTATTTACCCCGTGCAGTACTACTCAGCCCCGTGCGCTGCTCTGGTGGCACGGTTTACAGGGGTTTAGGCATTATCTCCAGGCTCCAGTCTTCACCGCTGGCCTTTGGACGTGCAAGCGCCAGCCTCGGCCTCCAGCTCACGAGAAGCCAACACCAGAGCGAGGCACGGGCCTCAACCAAAATGGCCACGGGAGATCCGCTCACAGACCGCGGGGCAGCACCGGGGGGCCGGGCCCGAGCACCGCCCGGGACACCGGGCACCGCGACGGGGGCCGGGCTCGATGAAGGGAGCGGCCCGGCGCGGCCCAGCACTGCCAGGACCCAGCGGTACCGGCCCAGCAACGGCCAGGCCACCCCCAGGCCGCAGGGCCCTCAGGGCAACCGCCCGCGCTGTGCCGCCGGGGGGCGCCATCTTAGGGCTGCCCCCGAAGCCCTTCAAATAAATGGCGGAGGGAGGCGGGCCTCTCCGTCTCCCCGCCCAATGACAAGCCAGCCCTCCGGGCGGAGGCGGTGCCGCGCGGCTCGCTGCCCAATGAGCGTGCGGGGAGGCGGATGATGGACGCGTCGCCCGGCGGCGCCCGGGGGCGGGGCTCTCGGCCCGCCAGCCAATGGTGCGGGCGGAGGGGGGCGCGTCGCGCCTTCCCGTGGTGCCCCGCGGCGAGCGGCGGCAGGAGCGGCCGCGACTCCATCCGGGTCCCGGCGCGGCTCCGGGTCACCCTGCCGCAGGTACCGGGCGGCGCCGCGGGGCAGCCATCGCGCCGTGGGGCCGGGCGGGGGGGGAGGACGAGGAACGGG
>NC_048904.1:2958905-3068227 GCF_011077185.1 Oxyura jamaicensis
GCTGCGCTGGGGCGGCCCCGGCGCCATCCCACGGCGGCCTCGGCCCACCCAGCGCGGCCCAGGGCCCAGCGGCGCGCTTGCGGCGTGACTCGGGTACAGGGGGGAGCGCAGCCTGCGGGCCCGGGGGGGCTGCGGCGCGCTGGGAGCCGGGGCCTCCCTTCCCTGTGGGGCCGCCCTCCGGGAGGGCGGTACAGTGCGGGCAGGCTTTTATAACGCAGGTCGTAAAGGGGACGGAGAAATGGGCTGGAAAACGCGTATAGTATCGTGCGAAAATATTTTAAACCATAGAATAGCATCCCGGGGAGGGACCCATTGGGAGCATCGAGTCCCACTCCCTTCGTGATGCCCCTGGCATCGTCCTGCAGGGTGACTCGGTTGTAAGCTGGGGTCAAAGTTAATGGCGTAGGAGAATACAAAAATATGAATTTGTCCTTTTGGAAACAATAACGCTTTCTTAAGTTCTTTAAGGAATATTTAATAAATAGAGCATCACTTTTCTACTTCAAGTGCATTCTCATCCCCAGCTGCCAGGGGGACTTCAGTGAAGCAGTTGTATAGTTGTGTCTCCTCTTGTCAGGGTTAACCTGTGCTGTTCGCATGTTAAATAGCCCAGAGTTACCCCAGGGCTTACCTATGGTGACTCCTCAAGCTTTCTAGTCCAGTCAGCTTTATGAAGGAATTCAGTAATTATTTTTCCCTACACTGTCCATCTTCATTAAGATGAACTTAATGAACAGCCATAGGGCAATTTATATTTTTCTAAATTGTTGGTTGCAACTTCTCTGCTGCACTTCTCACCAAATCTCTTGAAATGCAACATCAATTTCTATGGGTCATGCGAAGAAATTATTTTTTGTAATAAGATTAGAGACTTGGCAAAAGGAAATGTAGACAAATCAAATTACTTGCTTTGTTTCCCTACTACTGCTACTAACACCACCAAGGAGAATCCTTGTTTTTACCTTCCTTTTGATAAATGGATTCTGTGTCGTCCTCTGTTGCTTAGTAGTGGAAACATTTCATTCCTAAATAAAAGGCTCCCATGATTTATAATAGGCAATAGCTAATTATAGTAGCAATTAATATAATACAGCATTCTTGAAAACGTGTATCAGCATCATTATTTGCTGATTTTGTGCATTTTTATTAACATGCAAACTTGAAGCCAAACAAGTTGTCTGTAACGTACTCTCTTAATAGGTAAAAGGGTTTTTTTCCTTAATTGTTCTTTGGAAGAAAACTGATACTGTTTTGGTAAATTGAAGCGGTATCAGATAGGTAGCAGTAAGCTGTTGTGTTTAAAAAAAGTTCTCTATTTCTTCCACTTTTTTCCCTTCAGTTGTCTACATTCTGATAAATTAACCTGCCTTGTAGGAACAAAAGCATAGCTCACTTACTAGTAGTAAATCATAAGCGACAAATACAGTGAATAAATTCACATCTGTATACTGATAAACGTACATTCCTGTTTGAAGCAGGAAGAACTGAAGTGATGGCTTCCATTCAGAAATGCCTTGAGACCTGCACGGCATTAGCAGTTGTAGCTAAAGCGAGGCATACTCACGTACATATTTCTATTGCTGAAGTACTGCCTGACACACATTTTCATAAATCCTTTTGAATGTAAGACATCTTAGGGTAATCGTTTTCTTGCTGTGAAGTATTACCTAACATTACTGAGGCTTTAGCCAACATTCCCCACTTGTGTAGGGAATACTGTACACTGAACGTGAAACATGAAAATGATTCTTCTGTCATGTAACGTACTCTCAATCAACAGGATCCAGAATTAACGTGTCTGCAAAAGATGAGGTCAGTTTGCATCCTGTAAAGACATTCACCGGCTTATTTTTCAATAATCTCTACGTCTGACATCTTTACGTAGATAAATGTGCATGTGTACATACTTAGAAAGTATTTATAAAAGCTTAAAAGCCTCCAGAGGCTTTTCTTTAGTCTGGTTTGTCAACTGAAATAATGCAGGTGCTCTGCTCTGCCGTGGCTGTGCCATAGTAAGTAGTCAACCTTTTTTCTGCGCTGGAGCACTGATTATGCACGGATTTGGACACGCTACATCTGCTTTTTTATTTGTCTTTATTAAACAGTAAACTATTTCTCCAATGCGATTACTAATATTATTTTTTGAAAAGTGGTGCTGTGTATGCATACAGCAAGAGGCAATTTGTTTAAGTAACTGAAATGTGTTAACAGTACTTATTTTTGACTAGCGTAGAAAGAATTAAATTAGGAATATGAACCGTTCATTTATATAGTCTAATTCCAGAACTGAAGAATTATGATCGCTTAGATATAGATGGCTTATTTCTGATGTAAAAATTTGAGTACATACAGAAGATGCTACAATTTGCATTGTGTTTGTTCTTTGTTCGTGTTCAAGAGATATTAATTATGATCACATACTTTACTTTTCTGCAGATAGGCTTCATTCTGTGCATGAGCGGTTAGCAGTGACTTCAGATTTCTTTCAAGCTGTGGTTTCTGGATATTTACATTATTTCTGTAACTGTGTGATCAGAAAAAGAAATGAAAATTAAACAATGGAAAACGGAACAAAACAGTAATATTTTATGTTATAATTTAAAACCAGGATGCTTTATATCAAAGCAATTAAACATAAGTGGGGAGTATAGATTTTGTGAAAATCTTTATCTAGTGTCTCAATCAGAAATGTCAAAGATGTTATTGATGACAGAGGCATTAATCTTATGCTGCTGTATGAAAAATACAAAGAAATACTGCAGTGGATACATCTCCCTTTCCAGATGCATCGATTTGATGCTGCTCATGCTTAGAGTTTAAGCACATCTATATCTTAGTGTAGTGGGCACTGAAACTGCTTGTGTTCTTTCTCCCCTCTGTAGAATTTGCCAGTTCAAACAAGTGTTCTGGTATTATTTATTTACACTTAATCCATTGTATTGCTGCTTACTTGACTCCATGTCCAAATAAAGGTACTAAATAGTAAGTTTTGGAGAACTCCTGAAAAGGCCTCTGGCCTTCACTTGGCAAGGCTTACATTCTGATTAAACAATGTTTACTTTCTTGGTCAGTGCCTAGTTTCACTGTAGATGAATTTATTTGGCACAAAGAAAAAGACAACGCCCTTCACCTGTTCAGTTTCAATCTTCATATACTTTTATTTTAAAATTACAGCTTTTTCTGCTATGTTTAATTTTATCTTCTGAGTTTTAAAGTTGAAATGAAGTATTAGAATAGAAGTCTATTGTAACAAGCCGTTTATGCATTTACAGTTGCGAAATGGTCTTTTCATATAAGGATGTACTATAGCATTCATTATATGCCTCAAAGCATCTGGTAATCTCTGTATCACGTATAGATGTCAGTAAAGTATAGTTAGGGTAACAAGTATTGGTTTTACAAACATGCTTTCTGCTTTAGGTTATTTCTTCTGTGCTGTGAAATGGACAAAATCAAGTTGGAAGATAAAGCATTCATCAAAAGTTTTTTTCCTATGCAGTTCAGGACTGTTTCAGAGGTTTCAAACGTGTACAGGTAGATCAAAAAAAAACAACAACAAAAACCACCAAAAACTTGAAAAGTGTACTTCAGAAGGCCAGAGCCCATTTAGATTCTACTACTGTCACTCGTCTTGGATGCAAATTAGGAGCAAGGCTCTGGCAAGACGAGCACTGTATTAATAAAAAGGTACAATGCAAACGTGAATACAGAAGAGGAGATATTAGTTCACACTAATTAAAACTTCAATTTCAGTAACTATGCAATCTTAAACTCTTTTGGAGAGAGAGATGATGTATGGACACAGTATGTGAGAGCAGCGTAGGGTCAGTTGAAGGGAAGGTCAGTTGAAGGGAAGCAATTCGAAGCCTAGTTAAGTTTGTGTTACTCGCGTTGTTGTATCCCCAGCTCCCAAACCGGCGAAACCAACCCAGGAAAAGTGAGTTGTAAGTCTGGGTGCAGCCACCGGGGAAGCTTGATGGGCAGGGCCTTCGGGGGGGCTGGAGAATGAGGCAGAAATGCACTCACCAAGAGACGGTGCAAGTTGAAGTGTAGCTCCAGTGCAGATGATGAAGTTAAGGGGCAAGGAACTGGTGTTAATGCTTGTAATGTAAATGCCAGAGCTCCATCGTGTGGTTAGAGCAGAGTACAGGCTCGGGCCTCAGCCCTTGGCTGGGGTAGGTAGGCAGCATCAGCGCACTTGTTTGGCAGCAAACTCAGTCATCCCTGTCAGTGCTGTGGGAAAGTTGCACGAGTAGTGTCATTTTCTTCACTTCCACTGCTTCGGGCATGTTTAAATACAAGCACACCATGACTGGAAAAATACCCTTTGGACGCAGCTGCTGCAAGGGAAAAGGAGTTAATTATGTATTTTTAAAAGCTGAAGAAATTAATTGTCTAAGTGTTCACTGCTGAAGTACAGAATGTGCAGGTAGCCAGCCCTGAAACTCCTCCCTGTGTGCTCGGGCATGATGTCACCAGCACGGTGACTTCAGCAGCAGGGCTGTGTGCAATAACAGATTCACCTCAAGCTAGGATGATACCAAGTCAGTAGAGGCTGTGCCAGGAGTATAATTTATCCAGCGTGCTGTACATCAAGCTTCTCTGCTTGTGTACCTGCCAGGAAAGCATGATGTATCGTATCAGGGAAGAGGAATGCAGCAGACCTGAAGGAAAACACGGCAGCTCTCATTCCTTGAGAGGACAATACAACTCACATGATAGAGTTTTTAGAAACTGTTAGAAATAACCTGTATGTTTACTTCTTATAAACCCCAAAACTTCAGGACTAACATGAAGCAAACCACTAATGAGCTAGACTTTGCATGAATACGCTTTCAATAGACAATTTTGACTAGAACTTGGGTTCTTTTAATTCTATGCCCTTCTAGCATTGAACCAAATTAAAAATAGTAGGTCCCCTATATGAGTGATGTAATGTCAATAAAAGTGCTTCTCTCGGATAGTTAAAAGACAGGATATGTGATGATCCTTCTTAAGGCATATTTGTTACAGAGTGTGGTTTTTCTAGTGCCCTTTATAATCAATCTCAAGCCAGACTCCTGTATATAACAACAGGTTAACAATTGGATGTCATTCAAAGTATTTTTTCAAGGACATTTATGACCTCAAGGAACACACAGCCCTTCCAGACCTGGAGTAGATGAATGGCTCTTGTTTCAGGAAGCTGAAAGCAGACAAATGCTTATGGATTGAGGAGCTACAAATAACAAGAAAATGTCATGGTGGCAGTAGAAAATGGTTTAAAATGTCTTATAACAGAACTTGACTGGGAAGTCATACTGTCAGTGGAAATAACTACAAAAAATTTGATGCATCTTCTCAAGTTGGTTAGGTTTTTAGCTAACTTCTATCTAGAAGTGGTGAAATAAGAAAGTAATCTTAGTGTCCTTCAGGGTTCATTTGAAAATAGGTAACTAACAAGTGTCCTGCATATTTAATATATTTCATATTTTTGGCATACCTTCTGGGTTTTGGCATACCTTGCTGGGTGTAGGAAATCAGCAGCTTCATCTTAAAGTTCCACCTGGAATTAAAGATTTTGGACTTCATGGAAGCACTGAGTGACAAACAGTGAGCTGATGCTTCCTGTAGCTAGGATCACCGCACTGAGGCCTCAGGCAGGCTCCCATTTAGGAACTGGTTCTTTACATGAATTTTGCTTGTCAGTTGAAGGTTTAGGTGTAGGAACAAGGAACTATGAAAGGACTGCCAGCAGCTCCATTGAATATTTGCTTGACAGCAGGACCTCTGCCTGAGCTCACAAAAAGGATGTGATATGTGCCAGCGCTTCATAGCCATTTGACTTTGTCCCACTGCTACTGTTCTAATTTATTTGTTTTGGACATGGGGACCAACTGCTTGTGTCCATCTGTGCATGGTAAAGTATACGTTCCAGTAGGCATGTAAGTTAACAAAAGCAAATAATGGGATTTCTAACCAGTTACAAGCAAGATATTAAGAGTGATTCACCAAATTTTGTCATCAGTATTTGTATAAAGATTTCTGGAGTAAAGCACTGAGGGGGGTTGGAAAGTACTTTCATTTTTTTTCTCCGTTCAAGGAATAACGTCATCCCTTTGTATATTAATGCATTGGATCACGCGTTGTGTTTTTTGGCAAGGGCATTAACATGCATTAGGAGCTCTTGTTCTATCAAGGCTTTGTTTGATGACTAGTCTGAAAACCTCAGCTTAGAATTGGGATGAAGTACTAGTACGACATGTATTTAATGTTTGAAAACCTGCATTTCTGTAAACACTTTCAGCAATCTTATAAGTTACACTGACAAAATGATCAGTTTTCCTCTTCAGCTCTGTTCTCAAGATGTCCTTGCTAAGAAGGGGATTGTAAGTCACACATCAGTCTGGCAAGTATTTTTATTTCAATATTTTAAGATTTTTACTTCAAGGTCATGTTGAGCTATGGTAATGGAGATACTGGCTTTAAGGTTCTGTTGGGGGCAATGAGAAAATGCATTTGTTTCTGATGCAAAAAAAAAGTATATTTTAAGTGGCCTTTTGGTAAGGCAGTTTAACAATTAAGTGTCAGAGTATGGGCCTAAATAAGTTTTGTTTATAATAAAAGAATCCGTGTGCACAGAACTGTTTGCCATTTCAGACTACCAGAAAAGCCATAAAATACTGTTTTAGAAAGTACGTGATTTTCTTTGAGCTATTAATGGCCCTAGATTTTATTACTTTAAAGTTCTAAAGAAGAAGAAATTTAGGTCTGTGTGTGATGTTTCTGATAGGCATTGTTTTCTAATTTCAGCTGAGAGGTTACATCTGTGGAATGCTAATGGTACTTTTCCTGTAACAGAAAGGTTTGATGACTGTAGTTGCTGTACCTACTACAGCTTGCTAAGTGTCTAGAGTTTAAATATATTAAGACCAAATGGTAAAATTTTGGAACTAAGGAATTTAGATTTAAAATAACTTTGTTGCATGACTGGGGAGAAAGAGGAATGTTTTTTCTGTAACCGGTATTGTCCATTGTAAGTGCTGTCTGCAGCTGGCTTAACTTGTCTCTTTTAAAGCCGATCTTTCGACGTCACCTCCGAAGATGCCTGCACTGTGGGATGAGGTAGTAGGTTGTATAGTTTTAGGGTCATACCCACAACTGGGAGATAACTATACAATCTACTGTCTTTCCTAAAGTGGCAGAAAGTCAACAGTGGAAACACTTCACTTTTAAAGTTCAATGTCAGATTCTACTGAACTTCTATACTTGGAATGTTCTTTATAGGAGAGAAATGTTTCTGCAGCACCTACAGGTAATTGCATTTAGATTTCTGTAGTTCTTAGAAAAATCAAGGTTGTCATTCTATATTCATTTTTCTTCTCTAAAGAATAATAATAAAAATAGATTGATTCCTTTAAGGTTGGGCAATCAACTACAAATGATTGATGTTCTGATAAGTTGTGTTCTTTCACATTGCTACACGAAGCATCACATATTAACACTCTTCAGAATGAGCTATGGTTAGCTACTTCAGCAAAGATCTTAAGTACACGGTTCTCTGTCGGAGTGAGGTAGTAGATTGTATAGTTGTAGGGTAGTTATTTTACCCTGTTCAGGAGATAACTATACAATCTATTGCCTTCCCTGAGGAGTAAAACAAACTGCGGTCCTTTGCAGTCATTCATTTCCACATCGAGTGAGTAAAAATATTTTTGTCAGATAAGTTTAGGGTTGTAAAGTATGAAATTAATCCTGTAAATTATGTCACTGATTAACAATCAGTGTGGATGGTGCAAACCCTAAATGGTATTCGACTGCTGTGACATTTCTTCCAAGGTGAGTGGCACAGTGCTGACTGGATATCGAAAATGTCTGTTACTAGCTATGGAGTGGAATACCCCATAGACCAGAAATTACTCTGAAACAGTTTGGTGTGTTTAAAAATTCTGGTGATTCAGGCACGTACACTGTGACTTAAACTGTTTTGAGACCCCAATTCCTGTAATGCATTAAAGTTCCACTACTTCAGTTGTTTAGTAGATGTTGGAAGGAAAACTTACAGTTATACTTTATTAATATGTCTGTTTATTTTTCTCTAGCTCTTCTAGCAAGTGAGACTTAAACAATGTAATACAAAGATTAAAGTGTTGAACGGCCAAAACTCACCCCTGAACTGTTTGGGAGTGTAAAGCTATGACGTTTGGGCGCCCAAGATCCAGAATTGTAATTTTTCTCTGAAGTGGTTATGTTTTTACAAAAGAGATTTAAAGCTTACTTTGTTCTTTTTTCCCTCTTAAGTCTTAGGTGTACTCAAGTCTAGCTGCTTCTGCAGTAGAGTGAGCAGCTAGCATCTTGCTCTAGCAACAAGAGAAAAAGCACAAAAATGCTTTTTGGGACTGAAAATCTAGCATAGTAAGAGAGAAAATGGAGCCATTCAGGAGTATTTAAGCCAGGAGCGGTGAACTGGTTAACCACTCACTGAACAGTGCGAGCTTACAGGACACGCCCTGGCCTAAAAATGCAGGAGGCCAAAAGCAGCCGGTGAGCTAAGGTGACTTCGCAAAGAGCTGCGAAGTATGAAGAACTGCAAAAAGGAAGCATTGGGCTCCTAGGAAGAGGTAGTAGGTTGCATAGTTTTAGGGCAGGGATTTTGCTCACAAGGAGGTAACTATACAACCTGCTGCCTTTCTTAGGGCTTTATTATAACACCAGGACCATTTTGGCTCCATCCTAACCTCTGCAGCTTTGGCATGTGAAGAGAAGTGACCTCTAAGCATATTGAGGTTTAATGAAATTGGTGTATCAGCATAGTTGGTACTGAACTCAAGCATAGTACTGCTAGCTGGAATTCCGTATGGGGAGACGCTGCATTTCAGGATTCCATTTTAGCAACATTAGTGTGTTGTGATAGCCTACAAAGAAAAGGCCGTGTTTGGAAGAAAACTCCAGGAGTACGATCTAATTCCCTTACAGTTAGGACAGAGGTGTTACACACTTCTTAACATGGAGTTGAAGTACTAGTACTGTGTACTTACAAACAGGCAACTTTCCCGTGACTTCATGGATTTTAAGTTGAAAAACTGAAGTTTCCAAGATCGGCTCACTACTCCCTTAAAAGCTGGTGGTTTCTCAGCAGGTACAGGCACTCCCAATAAAACACGCTCTCAGTCATGGATTACTTGCAGTTCTACAAGAGAGAAGTTTCCAGTGAGTGAATGATTGCATGGCCATTATAGGATTGTTAGAAATCGTTGATATTTTTTTTTTTTAATGTAATTACACTGCAGTACTGTGATGGTTGTGGTAGGGCTTCATCTAGACACCCTGTACTGTGGGATATGGAGCCTGTTTTAAGTGTTGAACAGCTTACAGCATTGATACATTAGGCCCACATCAGGCAGTATTTAAACTCCTGACAATTAGACAGAATCCTAGATACTATAAACATGTTAAGTATGCTTGTATTGAACATTCTGTATGAATTTACTTGTACACATTCGATTCACTTAATAAAATAAAGCATTTTAAGCAACTCTTATAGTGAATGGACTTTGCTTTCTCCAGAATAAAGAACTGAATTTTACAGGAAAATAGCACCTGTATTATGGAGATAAAGTCAAGACCACATTTTTTTTTTTTTTAAAGTTTTAACTGGGATTAGAGGTAACTAAAAAAAATCATTAACAGTGATTTTTGATAAAGAGGTTTGGTATATACAGGACTTCACTGCTGGGGAAGACGGGTGTCCTTATTTACAACAGTACTGGTGAACATGCAGGAACTTGCTTGCTCTGGAGCCGGTTTTTGAGCTTAAGTTTTAATTGGTGCTCCTAAGTCTGGACTTTCAGGAGGGCAGTCTCTGCTGTTCTTAACCACCTTGTTTCTTGTGTAAATACAGTTGCCAAGGTATCAACAGATACAATCTGGGGAAAGAGGTACCCTGGAAATATCCTTTTAGCATTACAAAATGCATTAAGAGCTTTAGCACATGTAACATTTTATAGGTAGCTATAAGGTGTATTTTCGTAAGACTTAAGTAATCAGTGCTAGCAAGTACAGTGGTGATGCTCCCATTGTACCTGCCACATCTGTAAGACCTGTGTTGTGAGAGAACTACGACCGGGGTCCTAGATGAAAAGCAGTAGCTATAAAAAATTGTTAGTGTTCAGTTCAGTGTAGTATGCATGTTTGAGGCTTGATGCCCAGATTTCTGTTGTGGTACCACAACATTTGATATTACTAGCTGTCAGTGCTGCTGTGTCTCATTAACAGTAAACTTCAGGAAACAGAAAGTAGATGTAGCTTTGAATTTATTAGTTTGACTGAAATTAAATAATCTCAATTTTAAAAATAAAAATATGGCTTTGATCATAAAGTGTTAAAAGCAGAACCTCTGTTCACAGAGTCCCAAGTGCTATTTAAGCAATAGTACTTGAATTTTGGGATTAATGTCTGTGTGCTTTTGCAATACATTGTGATAAGCAGATGCTGGAGAGAGATACTGCAGCATCTGTTCTACCATATCCATATAGTCCCTCTTACACAACACTGTAAGCAGCCTTGATCGTGTCTCCATGGAGGAAGGCAGTAATGCTCAGTTCATTTAAAAAATATCAATACTGGTTAATTAGTTTTTTATCTAAGGGTGCTAACCCAATTCTGTCTTTCTGCTAGCGACTGCCTTATCCATGACAGGTACAGGCATTTACTTCCTTGTAACTGGAAGCAGCTTCATTAAGTGACAAGGCTCAAAGCAGAAAGTAATTATGCTGTGGTTTAGCACTCATATAATGATCAGATTATTTCTTACCTTGACTATCTGCAGGCTCCACCTAGTAAATGGTATCTGTTCAGCAAAGCACATTGTTTGCTTTTTTCCATGTGTATATTCAGAGAGGGGTCCAGGGATGAGGTGGCAGCAGAGAGAATCCATCCACTAAAGCAACAGTTGTTAAAGAATGCACAGCAAACAGTGCAGAAACGTTTGCAGTAGAGACATGTTTACCACCCATACTGAAGTAGTTGTGTCATGGTGGTCTTGGAAACATTCCAGTAGAGCTCTGAAAATAGAATACTGCTTCAGTGCTGATCCACATCCCAGGGGAATTATTTCTGTTCTGTGCCCTTCCATGCAGGAAGGTGTGCTTTCAAATCTTCCTGATGGTATGAAACCTGAGACCTGCTGAGATTTTACTGTAAGAGAAAACAGGACTAGCAAACATTCATGTTTCTAAATGGGACTGAGCACTTGGTGCCATGCTCACAACCTTTTAGCTTTATGCATTGAAAATTCTCTCAACTGTGCTGCCTTACTCAGATCCAGGATTGTGGCAGACACCTGATTAAAAATAATGTCACAAGAATTGCTGTTTGTCTTTTCTATGCTTTACACTACGCAGAAGATAATAGAGCTCCACCCTAGGTACATACAATAGTTTTACCATAGCTCAAGAGGTGTTCTCTGCTGGAGTTTCTCTGGTTGGCAAAGGGTTCTGCATTCTTAACCATTAGTTTCCCTTTGTGCTTTTGTGTCCAGCGTCCTTCCAACCAGAGGGAACAGATGCAAAGAAAAGCTTCTCTCTATATACATTTGACAGCAAGATGTTAGGAACACACACTTAGAATTTCCATGGTTTTGACTGCTGGATTGCCAGATCCAATGTGGTGGTCATTTGAAATGCCACGCCGTCCTTCTTCCAAAAGGCTGCTCTTGCTGTCTCTTGGTAACCAGCAGGCTGGACTCCTCAACAGGTACAGGCAGGTAGTGCAGCATCTCTTGGATTTACAAAGCAGTCGGCATAAAATACCTGGTATGTGCAAGAAAAAAAGAGGGAAGAGGAAGAAAGTCTCAAGTGTAATAATTAAAACAGACAAGTCTGTCAGGTTCAATTGAATTTTAGTGGGAACATTCAGCTGAGACTCCTAAACAAAGTTCTTCAACTCCAGAAGCATCAGTGCCTGGCTTGGCTTTCAGACCCCTGCTAAGCTTTAAGGAGTCCAGCAGATGAGATAGCTGGATTTAGTCAAGAAAGCAGATTTCATCTAACATGCTGTTGTATATTTTATGAAATCATTCTGGGAAGATGAGCTGTGATAGCAATGCATTTTTGTTGCAACACAAGAAATCAGATTTGTTCTTATCGCATGTATGGTGTTACTGGAATTTGGTATTTTTTTTTCCTACTAGTTTGTTTCAAACACTTAAAACCACTATGTGGAGAAGGTTTATGTGTATTGGAAAACTAAAAACGATTCTATTTCAGGCTGTTGTATTAAAGCATCCTTAAAACAAAGCTACTGCAAGTCATACTGCTGCTAAGGACTGTATTTTTGGTGACTGAAATAGGAGAATGTTACTGGAAAAAAACACTCATTGGACATCAGAACTTTTGTATAAATATTGCTAAGCTGATTATTAAAAAATTATGTATTATATGGCCAATAATAAACCAGAGCAGAGAGAAGGATCAGATCTGCAATTCCAAGTCCCAGTTCTGTGAGGGAGTTCAATACTCTGTGTGCATAGTGCCTTATGCTTACCTTCATACATTGCCATGTACGTCCTGCTCCCTTTAATAAGGTGTCCTTGGAGAGGTATCTGTCATCGCAGTAGTCCCAACAGCTACAACAAACTGCTAGGTGAAACAGTGGGCAGTAAATCCTGGCATCCTGAAATGCTGTCACACACGACGCCTGATTCACATCTGGAATCTTCAGTGCATAAGTGGTTCCTCCCGCAGAAGCTGCCTGAAGTGAGGAAGGGGGGGAGAGGTGGGGTTCAGAGAAGAGGAGGGATAAGAAAGCAAGGTAGAGTCTGAACTTCCCAACTCCTACAAAATTTGTACAAATGTCAAAGAGCTGGTACTTTTGACTAACATTCTACCCATTTAAGCTGTGATTGATGCTGTTAGGACCCAGTGTATAAAACTAAATTCTATCTTTAAACCAAACTGAGCACGAAGTTTTTCCCTGACGCTTGACTTTTTTGACCTAGAAAAAAAGGCAAAGCTGTTTTTTAGAGGTTGATGTAATATCATCCTGATTATTACTTCATCAGCTGGCATATACTGCCTCAATTGCTCTAAAATATATGCGGTAATGAAAGAGGTGATGCATAGCTGCTGAAACAAACACACAGAACAGTTTTTCCTCAGTTCTTCACATTTTGAAGAAGTGCAATATATTTCCATTTTCCATTAGTGTTTCAAGCTAAATGCAGCTGCCATGGAGAGCATAGGAGAGCCAGCAGTTAACTCTACCACTGCAGAGCAAATAAGGAAAGTCAACACGTCTGACTAATCTCTTTCTGTTCCAGTGGTGGTGGCAGTGATCAGAACAGTGTTTGTTCTGTTCTCTGCTCCAGGCCATCTCCACTTCTGTACTTTCAGGACAGTAACACTGGAGATGCTGTGCTGATACAATAGGCTCAAGCTAATTCATACAAAGAAGTGAAAGAGGTAGGTCAAAACTAATCAGAACAATGGGGGAAAGTAGGTAATTTAAACAGTCGGAGCACTAGGCATGAGAATAAGTAATGAATAAATAAATAGTGTGTGAAATTAACTAGAGTATACAAGTACCTGAAGAATGCAAACAAGCGCACTGATTGAAGAATCACATTAGGATGCAATTAAAAAGTTTCAGCTAACTGTCACAACAAAAATTTGCAATCAAGTGTGTAAAGCCCTGTTGTGGACATACTTTACATGCAACAGGCTCGGAAAGCTGTCCTTTGACAGGAACAGGCATGTTTGATTCAGCTCAAGTGCATGGAAATCCTTCCCTTGATCTCTGCACAGGATTTCACGTTGAGCCCAAGTACATTTTTACAAGTGATTGAAAGGAGGTGAACAGCTAACTCATTATTATGCAAATCAAGTTATTTAGATAAGATATTAATAAACATTAGTATTTTTTAAATTACTCACAGATAGGAGAGGCTCCTTGTTTACTGAGTGAGTAGCTCAGCAGTGTGAAAGCAGTGACGTGGAAAAGCAGCGAGCTGTTGCCCAGATTGCCCCTGCCAGGCTCCGCAGGCAGCCGTCGTGAGCCTGTGCTGGGGCTGCGGTGGTTTCGGATGCGGTACTGCCTGCGAGGAGCCTGACTGCCACTGCTCACCCTGGTCACAAACAGTAAGGTGCCCGTTAGTGACAGAGTTAATTATTACAGTATGGTTTGTTCACATCAAAGTGAATTAGGCTATGTGAAATTCTCAGAAACACTTCAAAAATTACTCCTCATGTGTGCATTGAAGATTTTACTCAAAAAAACACCCAAACACAACTTGTTTTCTAATTTGCATTTTCTCTGGTTGGACCTACATCCCCCTGGATTACCGTGACTCAGCGTGCTCCATTGTGTTTCTGCATTTCTGACACACAGCCAAGTCGTTCCTTCCAAAGATTACCTTGTTAAAGTAAAAATATCCTTTGTATTGCTTGCCCTTCAGATCTCATCCAGTGGCTGCAGATTGTTGTGCTTCGGGTCAGGGCAATACAATTTTCCAGTCAACTTCTCTTAAAACACAGAAACCAAAATTCCTTCACCAATCTTCCTCACATTCCTTTTCCTTCGTGTTTTGGAGAAGCACCGTGGTCCCAGGAAATCCATAACCCATTTCTGGATCTACATCTTGCACAGCTGTACACAAAGTTTTCTACCTTTCTCTGCCAGTTCGTTTCAATGCCGACTCTCAGAAGAACGTCCCAGGCATTTTAAGACTGCATTTATATGCAACTGTGACAGTAGTGACAAATAAGCTGCTCTTGAATAATATTTAGAGGTTTTAGGGCAACTACCCTAGACAACAATGTTCAGGAACTAACCTCCAAAAATAAAAAATAAAACCGTCTAAAGTGCTAATCAGCAAATCTGATAATGAACAGCAGTACGTGGTTGATCATTGCATAGTCCCTCTACAATCCAGAGTTCCCTCCATCAAAATCAGCAAGGGAAAATAATCAAATGCTACTCTTACATTCAGTACAAATTGGGTGGATTGGATAGATGACTACTAGACCTCTCAGTTGCAAATAGCCTTCAATAGCAGAAGTGAATTGTCTTAGAATTGCCACATTTCTTTGTTCCTTTTGTTATTTTCAGACAGATCAGGGAGCAATAAAATATTTGTAGATCCTTGATGTGCCTTTTTTTTTTTTTTCCTGCAGTGGTTTAAACTAGGCTTTTAAAAAAAGTGATCAGCAACCCAAATAGCTGGAGATTTCTGCACAAGATAGTTTTTAATTATATGAAAACATAGAAAACCTGACTGACTGGTACCTTTGCATACTTCCATACAACAATTCCGTGTTTCAAGCAGAGTTTACTATGTCTGAGTTGGAAAGGGTTCAGCATGTGAAATACTGAGCAGGCTAGCCTTCAGCAGATAGAGCACAACAGTTGTTTACAAAGTGGAGTAGGAGTCTGTAAAACCAATGAACAAGAACAAAAAACTAACACAAGAACTAGAGGGCATACTTACAGTAGGGCAGTTTTGGGCCTGAAGTCCACATATTTTTATTTTCCCTCAAAAATGAAGTTCATGGATTTTCTCACCTCTGGCACATTCCAGGCTGTAACTGTGCCATCAGTACAAGCAACAGACCTCAACTTTCCACCCCAAACACATTCATTGCCTGATAGATAAGCCATGACAGCTGTTTTTCCCTACAGTAAAAAAAAAAAAGTTAAAAAACAAAACATCATTACATAGGGCTGAAACTTTTGATTCTCCACAAGCTCAAGAGTGTTTAATGTGTACACATGGAAAAATAACATGCCCTTTAGATGGCATACTACTAAGCAATATTTGATGACTGCATGCATAAGAGTTTCTCTCTTAAGGATGATTAGCAATTTAGATCTTGCTATAGGTTCAATAAGCACATTTGCAGTATGTATAGGTAGCTAACATTTTCCTCAAATCTGGTACATGGTCAGGGAAGATGGGTTAAAGACTAAAAATAATGCTCTTTCTGCACCTCCACTGCTGACCTGATGAGATACGCCAACGAGATAAGGTTTTGCATCATCTTGTATGTAATTTTTTTAAGGGCTGGTAAGTGCTACAGTTTGCTACTTCACGATGAAAGGATAATCCAGGCAGAGCTCTATTTTTAGCTTTCTGAGAACACAACACACAACTGCCACTTTTCCAGAGGTGATTTGTTTAGTTTCCACATTTCTGTTGATAGCCAAAGCCTTTTTTTTTTTTTTTTTAAAGAAAAAAAAAGCAGTATGGTTTTGTGGTCTGACCACCTGCAACCGTTGCACACAAAATCTTTCAAAGTGCCGCATTTCATCCCTAAATAAAACTTACCTGTAGGTTCTGGTAGTATTAGCCTTTGTGAGTGTCACCAAAGATAGTTAACTCCAACTAAGCATTTTGAAAACTGCTGCCACGAGGCGAGTACCCAAGCAAAATGCTATTTTCTCTGCTGCCATGTGCCTCATTAACATGTGTGTATAATCAGCTGGTGGCCACCCTGACACCATCTGATATTTAAGTTGGGTACGCTGCAGATGATTCTTCTTCCCTGGCTGAAAATCATGAAATCACATTTAAGATGCTGCAGAGATCCAGTGAAGTGGGCTTGTGTGAAACGAGCATGACCGTGGCCTTGCATGCAAGAGTTAATGAAAATACAATTAATAGCACAATAAGTTTGAAAATCACTAGCTGTGTATATTTATTGCATATTCAAACCAAAATATTCAACATATTTGGTTGAGACCACAGACAAAAGCAGAAACTTGGGCTCCACTGGGAGCATAATGAGGCTCAGCAACACCCCTGTCCCACCTGCCAGAGCTGCCCGCTGCCTTGGGTGGGGTGGGGACCCCCTGGCCCCCTGCCCGGCAGTTCTATGTTCTTCACTGGCCATAACACTTGCTGGCTATTTGCATTGTGTGGTCGTAAACAAATAATATGTTTTTTTAAAAGGCTAGACAAATCAATACGAGATGTACCTGTACAGGGTGAGTGGTTTCGTTTTAATAGTGTACAACCCAGCTTTGAGAGTTTGGGCATTGAAAGCAGCACTGCTGCCCCAGGAGCTGCTCTCTGAAGTGCTGCTCCAGGACTGTTTGTGCCAAAAAAAAAGTTTTGATACACTGAAACTGATTCAAAGTGTTTAACAGCTTTTGCTGTCAAGTAAGGAGTACCAGATTGGTAAGGAGTACCAGACTGCGCCTGTTCTGCCACTAAAGCCTCAGTTCTTTGAACCATTGCTCTGAAACATTCAGAGAAACTGTGAATGTAAGCATAGGCTTGTGGGGGAATTTTCAAAACAAATCATTTTGGTCACTGTTTATGTTAACTTTTTTTTTTTTTTTTTTTTAAAGGAAATGTGAGGATAAAAATCACTAGTATTCCACTTTTTTTCCCCCCTCTGGAAAAAAAGATTAAGAGGTTACAACATTTGTAACAATATACCGCAGAATGAAGGGCAGGAAGACTACCATCATGTACAAAAGAATTTGGGATTGAAAATAGTAACAGTCACAAGAAACCACCTCTGTCCCATTTATTCTGCATGATCCCACGAACTCAGCAGTAGGTACTCACTGAACTAGACACAGCACCTCACACAACACTGTGTGTGTGGGGGTGTCACACCTCCCATGGTTTATGGGCTGGCAGTTGTGGTAGGACAGCTAGTTGGACTCGCTGGGAGCGCGTTACCAATCGGTTCTGGCTGCTACTTGCGCAGGTTTTCACTTTGTGGGCATCACCGGGTGTGCTGCTTGTCACTTCTTGATACCGAAAGCTGTACACCCGTGTTTGGAGACAGCTGTTGTACTCCACCTGTACAGGAAGGGTGCACGGTAAAAGCATTTTACTGCTAGAGCGTATTGATGTGGGGATGTTAAAATGCACTGCTTAATTAAGAAAATGAAAGAAAAAAGCAAAGAGTTTTAATGCAGAAGAAAAAAAGAAAGAAGGAAAGTTACAAGGAGAGGATTAAACGGAGTCTTAAAACAAGAAGGCCACGTGTGGCAGGGAATCCCCTCAGGATTCACGGGATGAGGTTGGTTAAAAGCAGATGGGCAGGGGCACAGCTCAGAGCAGCCGGGGTGCGCAGGAGGGCGATGGCTGTGCAGACTCCGTCCCTCCCTGCCACAGCGTGGCCCTGCTGGCACCATCCCCTCGGGCATCGCTTCTGTGCCCTGTGAAGGAAGCCGAGATCAGACAGCCCCTGTTAGCGATGCCTGCCCGCTACCCAGCAAAGTGGTCTGCGCCCAAGCGCGGTGTAAAACAGAGCTCACCCAGCAAACAGCAGGAGTGGCCAAGCCCAGGCCTTGCAAGTGGTAATCCTGCCTGCTGGGCATATTCCCTTCCTCGCAGCCTCCGGGCCACGCAGAACTCATGTCAAAGCCTGCACAGGTTTATGCTGTTCATGTTCAGTAAGAACTGACTCAATTTGTGCCAAAATCTTTCAGGATTTTCCCTCCCCTATCCCCCCATGAGTTATGTTTCCTTGAGAAACCACAACCCTCTTCAAGTACCTCAGAAATGCACCATAAGCATTAAGCCAACGCTAGATGATAACAAATGAGGCAAATTACATGCCAGGATGTGCTGGTGATAATGTTTTCCACCAAAGACAGGAGCAGTGAGGTTTTCCAGCACAGCAGCGGCCGCGTCCCCCTGCCCCGCCAGGCACGGGGCGGCCCTGCCCTGCTGCCCGCGCGCGTCCCCCGGCCTGGCGGTGTCCGGCGGGTGACACACGGCGCGCCGAGGCTGGCCAGCCCAGCAGAGGCTGACCTTTAAATCCATCGCTTCTTGTCTGCATGCCCAAGAGGAAGTCACATGTGTGGCACGAGCCTGACCCAGAAATATTGCAGGGAGTAGGATATTTTGCGCGAATAAGGAAGGGCAGGGTCTGCAAGATGAATCACTGAAACAATAATTATCCTGAGGAAAAACCTTGGAGGGTGGACTAGCTGTGATAACTGCCCTTTCAAGGTAACAACAATGCGAGCCGTCAGCTCTTCTCAGCTGTGAGGAACAGAAAATGCTTTAGCACAGACCATAAAAATAAGAATTATGGAAGTTTGTAAGAAGAGATTGGCCCAAGATGCATCCTTCACTTCCCAGCCACTCCAGCTTCAGCCTGTGATTGTTATACAATCTGCAACAATAATTGCTCCCAAAATTATTTTTAGCATGCCAGTAGCTTTCAGTGCAAATAAATAAAGGGACAGACAGTTGCTATAAAGGCAGGAAATAAACTTTAGAAAGTACTTAGCTTTTGGCGAAGCAGGGCAACTGGATTACACAGTTCCTGACTGTGCATGATAGTCTCAGATAAGAGGAGCTCTAAACGATAGTTTTCTTTTCTTGCCCCTGCTCAGCCCAGCTGTAGTGTAGCCGTCAGAGCCTTGCCATTGCCCTGCACCCAGGGCAAGCACCAGAGCCCCCCACCACAGGGCCGCAGCGCTCACCCGCGTATCGGGTGCGTTTCCCACGGCTGTACCAACGTTACAGCGACGTGCGGGCACAGGGCTTGTGGCAAGCAGCTCCCACCAACAGCACCTGCAGTGCTCCAAGGAGCTCAGAAGCATCCCAAAGAGAGGCAGCAGCACAGCGGGAGGCAGGACTCGACCCCACCAGGCACATGGTCACTGCAGGGCTGTGGTGTGGGAGCAGGACCAGGCAGGAACGCTGCCCAGGTGCCCAGTCCCAGTACTGGTCCACTGCTGGTCAAGCACCCGCCGCACTGCAGGAGGACAACATAGAGCCCTTGTTCTTTCTCCCACTAGAAACAATAGTTAAATTTGTGTTACCGGGCCAGCCTTGGGCTCGCTCCCACCTTGGCACTCTGACACCTTTGTTAAATACTGCTGGCTACCTCAGTGTTGGTCAGAGCCCTAGGGGAGACAAAGCTTTGCTGCTGTTCACTTTTTCTACCAGTATCTCCCTTCTGTCTGCTTCAGTACCAGGAGCTGCCCCAGCCTTGCCTTGGCTGTGCCCCCACTCCCCGCCTGGGCACTTTGGTAACTAAAGCAAAATTTGAAGACAAAAAGGCAGGGAGTCCGTGAAGGGCACCAGGCTGCTCTGTCTGTGCTCGCTCCTCACTGGGCTCAGGAGAGGCTTCTCCTCGCAGGCAGCCCATGCTGACGAGGAACACAACCCGCTTGCAGCGGGGTGAGCCGAAGCACCGCTCTTCCTGCTCTCCTCCCAGCCCAGTTGACTGCCTGCCAGCAGCAAGCTTGAGACAGCCCTGGAAAGCAAAAGTGCTCTGCCGAGGGGGACACAGCCTGGAGAAGGTGCTTCCCGGCACTGCTGCCTCTCTCTCTCAGACACTGAGGGCTCAAACTTGCCGTTACCGCAAAGTTGTTGTGCCCTTTGCAACAGAAAGCCAATTTGTGGAGTAACTGTAATAATGCTAAAATAAATAAAGGCATTTCCTTGTCCCAGCTTTACATGGATGCCTTTCCATCTCACTGCTCCTGGATTATAAGAAAGAGCAAACATGATGCTTAGAATTCACCATCACTAAAACTATTAGCAGCTTTATATACTTCTGCCGCAACTTCCTTCTCAACTAGGCAGCCAGCATCCCTTCACTTCTCCCCACAAGCCCTCCCAAAGGTCTCGGATGCCTGTTGCTTGGAGATAGGTCCGTCAGCACTTGAAGGGTGGTCTGGGGGGAAGGTGAGGTCAAATTACTTAAACATCCTACTGGTTTATTTGCTTGTTTAGCTGTACGTGGAGTTCCCTCCTGACCACTGGAACATCCCTCCCCTCTGTTTTTAATTTAAGGTTTAACAGAAAGGTTTTCATATTTTTATATCCCCCAAAGCCTAAAAAAACCCTCTTTAGCCACAGCCCTTCAGCTTGGCCTTGGTCATGCCTCTCAGCGGCAGAACCAGAGTAAAACATGTTATCAATTTGACCAGATCGGTTTCCTTTATGGTGGAGTTGTTTTCAGCACTCTGTGATGTGTATTACAGAAGCCAAAGATATAAATGATCAACTGGAAGCTTGAATTAATTTTTCCTCGTGTCTAAATTAGGAGCGTGAGTAATTGCTGCAGTAATCACAAGCAGAGCCTGTTTATCAATGCCAGTGAATAATTGGCTATTAAACAATAGTGCACTTTGCCTTTGAAAATTCACAACACTCTAACAGGAAGCACGCTGCCAGTTTTATATTAGCCTGATGATTGATGAGAGGAGTGGCAGGATTACAAACGCAGTTTGGGGACAAGCTCTCTGACATGTCTCCCCCAAAATCATCCCTATGCTCAAATCGTTATCCACACCGAGGATAAGCACGTTGTGGGCTTAGATTACAGCATCTGAAGTCAGAGGGCCGAAATAGCACACGTCTAACTGTAATCAATCACTTTTGACTGCAGGCAGCCAAACACCGTACCTAGAAGCTGCAGGCAGGAGCTGCCTCTTGTTTTCTGTTTTTGTACGTGTGTCTGTCTGCCGCTCGGCCATTGCTCTGACCTCACCCTTTGTTCACAGCAGCATCTGGCCCCGTTATCTTCCTTATGCTCTTCCATTTTCCGTGCCAAGCCTATCCTCTTCCCACCATGCCCCTCATCCCTTCCTTTGACAACCCTGGATCGAGTCCCTGTCCTCCTGGTGTCGCGTCCTTCCCACCCAGCTATATCCACCCCTTGCCTCCACCGCATTTCTTTCCCCTCCTGGCAGTTTCTGGGCTCACCCCAGCCACCCACAGCTCTCAGGACCTCACCTGTGCTCCCTTCCTCTCCTGAGCATCTTCCTTTTTCTGAGCTCCCTGGATCAGGAACACGTTTTTGGGGGTCCCTCCTCTCCCCACTGCTTCCAAACCCCTTCTCTCTCTCCTTATTTGCCTCTTCTACTCTGTGCCCAGCCTCTTCTCATCCTCCATGCTCATGCTAAAGCTTTCTCCGTGTCCCCAGTGCCCACATCCACTCTTGGTGGTGTCAGGTTCCGACTCGATGACCCAACCAGTTTCCAATACTGCCAATTCTGCCTGCTTGGGCCTCATTTGACTCTTTCAGTCACTCTGAAATGGTTAATCTGCTGTTTTTCACCTAGCACTGCTCTTCCTCACCTCTCCACTCTGCAGATTCCCCCTCTGATCACTGCTCATCCAGACAATTCAATTAGTTTTTCTTTCCTCTTCTGTTTTCAGACCTCTCCTCCCTGTCCTTTTCTCCATTTGGAAATTGCTGATTTTCCTTCAAGCTTCATTCAGTCCAGTCTAGACTATCTACCCAGAGTATGGCCTGACTACTCATTTCATTTTTTTTTCTCCCTTTCCCCCCAAAGCACAAAAAATTCACAACAAATTCATTCTTTCTGCCTCTCCTTATTGTCCCCTTCCCAACTAAGCAGCTGTAAGATCCAGCTGAGTCTGAAGAAGTATATTTGCCACTCTCACTGATGCAAATTCTGCCTTCTCAACCACTTGCTTTTCCTGGCTCCCCTGTTCTCCCAGGAACTATGAGTGACGGATTTTCCTTGTCTCTGAGGTAGAGCACTGGTCTGTCCTCCCTTCCAACAGAGCACTCTCACTTTCCTTCACCCTTTCTATTTTAATTAACCTTAACCATTTTCATTTAACATTATATTATTTAAATTTCCTCCTCACTAATATCCTTTAGCACATCCTTTCCTTAAAATGCACCCCAAAATCCTTGGTTTTCTTCTAGTCCTTCAGGACACTCCATCATAGCTCGAGTCCAGAGAAGGGCTACGAAGCTGGTGAAGGGTCTGGAGAACAAGTCTTACGAGGAGCGGCTGAGGGAGCTGGGACTGTTCAGCCTGGAGAAAAGGAGGCTCAGGGGTGTCCTTATCGCACTCCACAGGTACCTGAAAGGAGGCTGTAGCGAGGTGGGGGTTGGTCTGTTCTCCCACGTGCCTGGTGACAGGACGAGGGGGAATGGGCTAAAGTTGCACCAGGGGAAGTTCAGGTTGGATATTAGGAAGAACTTCTTTACTGAACGGGTTGTTAGTCACTGGAATAGGCTGCCCAGGGAAGTGGTTGAGTCACCATCCCTGGAGGTCTTTAAAAGATGTTTAGATGTAGAGCTTAGGGATATGGTTTAGTGGAAGATTTGTTAGCGTTAGGTCAGAGGTTGGACTCGGTGATCGTGGAGGTCTCTTCCAACCTAGACTATTCTGTGATAACTCACTGCTGTTTTTATAGTATCCTGATGTTCCTTCAGAAGTTCCTGCCCCTCACATCTTACCCAAACTTCTCTGGCTAATATGTCACATCTTCTTACTCACACACTTCATCTTTATCCCTCTTCATTTACTGTTGATCAAGCTCTTGAGATCTTGTTCTGCATTCTTCTGGATTCTGGACACTTGCTTAGGGGTCTTTCTCACCAGGCTTGAACAGATCCTGGTCTCTTTCACCTTACTATCCCATTTCCAGGGGAGGGAAAAAACAACAACAACCACCACACACACACCAAGAAAACCTCATCTCCATGCACCAAAAAACTCATCTCCATGCACAAAGTCAATGACTGCCTCCACAGAGTTAACTTCTGGTTCACTGCTCAACTTCAGACTCATCCCCTCTATTAAATAAGAATTATTAGTTAATTACAGTAAGAAGTATCCTTCTCAGAGGTCATCTCCTATTTATATCTACATGTAATTCAGGTTCTTCCTGGCTGAAACGAGGCTCCTAGCCATGCCATCCATCCCCACTTTCTCGCATTGCTGACAACATGACACCCCACAACAAATTACAGCCTCCAGCCCCTCTCCTAATGCCCTCTTTACTGAGCCTCCACATGAGGTTTATTTCTCTTGAAGGCTTTCTGCATAGGATCCTGAGAAGTGACAATTATCCACTTGGCTGAACTGTCACCACGTAATACCCTGGTTAGACTGCCAGCTTCGCTGTTGCTTTGCTCACCCCAGTCTAGTGTTCCACAGCAGATTTGGTCTCCTCACTGGCATTTTGACATCACCTCATTCTTTTGCACCCACGTCATGTGATCAATCACTTTTGCATCAAGTATAGGTCACTTGACTTTGCTTTTCAAATAAAAAGCTGTTGTAAGGATGGTTTGCTACATTGGTCTTTATGCCTCACCATGTTATTTCCAAGGAAGCATCCTTCTTTCTGGGTGCTGAATTTCTGCTTAGGACTCCCTATGAATATTCACAGAAGCACCTTGTTCTTCTCCTACACTTCTTAATGCTGTAGTGTCCTACTTGCCAGCAGCTGCCTACCATACTGACCAACATGGTTCCTTTTTTACTCCTTTATCTTCCACACTCATCTTCTACTCGATAATGTTTTTTTGGGATGAAATCCATGTTCTGCATTTGTAGATGACACTGCAGAATGCCATCCTGGTGAATAGATAGGTCTATACCTATCAGGAAGCCCTGACTTGCAAAGTGTTGCAGTCTCATCCTATCACATATCCTTTATCAAACACGTAAACCCTCCTGAGGTCATTTCAGTCTGCAACCCCTGCTCAGGTCAAGCACAATGCTGACACTTTTCAAATGGCCCTTGCTCTCTGGTCCATGTGAAAGTCATTTTGCAAGAGCGTACACTGCTGAGCTGCCCGTGGAGTTGATATGCACTTACACACCCCGGCCATGTTTCCCAGAATGCTTCCCAGGAACACATCAGTGAAAGCTGGTGCCCTTTCCAGGCCTTCACTTGAGGAGCAGCACAGAAAACACCCTCACTGACAAGAGCACACACAAACCAGACCAACGAGAACACAGGTGGAAAGCTATTTTAGCCTGATCCACAAGTTAAGGTTACGTCTGAAAGTCATTTCCAGCTCAGAGAGCAGACACCAAGTATTCGGTTATCCTCTGTGACTATATGGAGGCATCGGATAAGCACATGAAGCTTATCAAAAAAGTTAACAATTTTGGCAGATTAACACTAGAACTACTAATTCAAGCTGATGAGTGTCCTCACCTGGCTGTTAGAGAGACAACCCCACCTCTGCCTCTGGTCTCGGACAGCGACATCTGTGTGGCAGCACAGGAATACATGGCAGCATGGCTACATGACCCTCTAAGTGCACAAAGAGGCATTAGCTTACTGTGCCATGGCTGCTCACCTGGCTTAAGGCAGCAAGCTTGGCTGAAAGCCACCAAAACCCAGTCAGAGAGTTCCAATCAGTCCCTAAGTCTCATGGCCTAGCACTGATTCATCTGTGTTACATCTTCTCAACTGTATCAAACACATAAAGACTTAATCAGTTGTCTTTGCTATCATTAGACACTCTACAGCTTACAACTACATATTTTATACCTTTAATTTATTTACTCCAGTTACTGCTTGGGAACAACTGGAAGACCGAGTTGTGAAGGCATTAGCAGGCCTCTGCCCCACAGATGTACTTGAAGCGTCTGTGCAAGCAACATTTCCAGAGCACGACCTAGCCTATACAAGCATCTTCCATGAACATACTTTTAGGCAGAATCACAGAACTGTAGGGGTTGGAAGGGACCTTGAAAGATCATCGGGTCCAGCCCCCCTGCCAAAGCAGGATCCTCAGAGCAAGCTGCCCAGGTAGGCATCCAGACAGGCCTTGAATATCTCCAGAGAAGGAGACTCCACAACCTCTCTAGGCAGCCTGTTCCAGTGCTCCGTGAAGAAGTTCTTTCGCATGTCGGTGCGGAACTTCCTGTGTTCTATTTTGCAGCCATTGCCCCTTGTCCTATCCCCACAAGCCACTGAGAAGAGGTTAGCTACATCCTTCTGTCTCCCACCCCTCAGATATTTATAGACATTGATAAGATCTCCCCTCAGTCTCCTCTTCTCCAGGCTGAACAGACCCAGGTCTCTCAGCCTGTCCTCATAGGAAAGATGCTCCAGGCCCTGTATCATCTTTGTGGCCCTCCGCTGCACTCTTTCCAGTAGATCCCTGTCTTTTTCGTACCGGGGAGCCCAGAACTGGACACAGTACTCCAGGTGAGGCCTGACCGATCAATTAATTTTGTTTACATAATTTAGAGTAAATATTGAATGCAAACCTATTTTGCCTTGCAGCTTGCCATAGATTTCTGTGCAAAGGTAGATAGGAAGAAGTTCCTGACTTTGCAAGAAGATAAATTATTAGTAAGAGCCCCAATAGCCACAGTACAATTCCCTTTCTTAGGATCCACAGAATCCCCCTGAAGTTCTCCTGATAACAAAGGCTGTTTGAACAAGCTGGCTGAAAATAAATAAATAAATCTAGTTCAGTACTTTTCCTTTTTTTTTTTTTTTTTTTTTTAAAACCTGCAGTGCTATTTTAAGAACAGTTTTATGGTTACAGTTTAGGCAATGGCTAAAACGGAAGGGAGAAGAGTTACAATATATTTCATAAAGTTTATGTGCCTTGCCCATAACTGTCTCTCACACCATGATATCACCATGCCCTCCCAGATTTCTAGTGACATCTTGACATCAGCCTTGTAAAAAGGCATTTCAAACCTTTGAATAGGGGGGAAAGGGAACTTCCTTTTGGAGGAGACAGGTTTTCAGTTCTATTATTTTAATTAAAGCTATAATTTTAGTAATATTAGACTCATTGCTAGCAGTGATAACTTCAAGATTTCTTCTGCTGATTGTCAAATTTACAGATGCATCCAAGGTCAGCCTTCATCAGAACAAAAAGTAGACCTGTGTCTTTCTGTGCCTTCCTCCCCATCATTCCATTTTCCCCACCCTTTCTCTCCTTCCTGCTATGAACATGAGTTTGCTTCCCCTGATCTCCACATGATTTCCTCATGCTATTTGTTACCCCTTCCCATACACAATTTTTGTGACTCCGCCCTGTGCACATTCAGGGAATAGACAACACCCTTGTTGTCCACGCTGCTGTTCTCCACCCAGCCGCACAAGCTATTTGCTTTGCACATCACCGTGCACACAGGCACTCTGTCCAACAAAAAGCCTGCCTTACTTTTGCAGTGACTGGCATCAGGTACAGCTCCATCTTGCCCATCTTCTCAGCTCATTGCCCCAGCACTGTGAACGGTTGTCAGAGCTCAGCATATTCTGTGGCAAATCACTAGCATCCAGCAGGTTTTGTTACCTGAATATATACCAGCAGGACCCACATATTCAGCACTGGCTGGCCATGGCTAACCAAGATGCGTGTTTGACATCCAGTTTTACAACACATCTCTTATCCCTCCGTGTGCGCTATTGCTACTCCACCTCTGTAGACTTGGTATTTCCAAAGCTGTCAAGTTCTCCTCTTCCTTGGCATCATCTGTAGCTCTCTGGAGGACTGTCACATATGCTAGATCAGATCTACGGTGCTTAAGACCTTCCTTTGGCAAGGGATAATCTGCTCTGCCAGTTCATCATTTCACTTCTGTGTCCATTAATAAATATATAAAGGAAATGTAATTTTTTCCTTAAAAAAAAAAAGACAAAAACAGTATTTGCCTAAGCGCAAATTCTGACAAACAGGGAGTAATTTTTTTCAAGTACAATTTATGCCCCACTACATTTGATATGAGGGTAGAATCAGGAAAATCTCCTAGAGAAACTATGCAGGAAAGAAAAAAGTAACAACAAAAATGCCTGAATGAGTAGCATCCCGCTAAACAAGTAGCCGTGTTTATACCTGTCAGAGGACAAGAGATCAAAAGAGAAGAAATGAGCTGTTGTAGAACTGGAGGTGCCCATGTGGTGGTGCAACTGGCACCCAGCGGCACTTCCACATCACTTGACCACAGGGCATTCAGACCAGGGGGATTCACGCACTTAACTCAAAGCAACTACAGGATATGTCTACTTCTCCAAGCCTGCTACTGTCATTAAGGATTACTGTTTGAGAGAGCAGCTTACTTCATGGGCATTAATCATTAGCTCCTTCTCTGGTATGTGCAGCAACTGCAGGGTCCAAACTCCAAACCATCAAGATGGTCCCAGGGAGCCGCAGCCCGTGGCCGCGTGCGGCCTGAAGACTGCTTTGGGACACAGCCCCCACCAGGCCTGAGGTGTGCAGAAGAAACCCCTCAAGGTGCAGAAACAGAGTTACCCAGTCCTTGAGACAGCGCAGGGGGAAAGCAGACAAACAAAAGAACAACTTTGAGAACGTTTCAAAACAGTGGATGAACAGCCCCTGAATTCTACTTTATTTATTTTTTATTAAACACTCCACAAGGTGAGGATCACATCTTTACCTGGGGAAGTATCCTTGACTAAGGCCCAAAACTTGAAGACAACTTTCTCCCCAAACATAGCTAGGTGCAAGTCAGCAGTTCAAGCTTAGAGCAGCTTCACCAAGTCATTACTTTGCCTTTAACGTAAAGTATTCTTTTCTGCATACTTGGATTCAAGAGTTCAAGCAAACCTAAGCTCTGAGAAAACCTGGGCTTACAGACCTTATTTTAAGAGCTCCTTTAGCCACATCCAGCTCTAAAAACCAGCAGACACCACAGAGACTACAGCGATGAGTGCCTGCCTGCACACAGACACAGCTCTACACTAAGTCACCATAAAAAAGTGCATCTTCCAAGCTGGTAGGTAGACTCTTAAATCATAGAAACATAAACACAGCAATGTTTCCTTACTCCTCAAAACTTCCAGCAGTTTCTAACAAACCAGCTCCAACCACCTCCAGCTCCTATAAAGCTCTGAGCCGGTCAGTTACTATCTGTGGAAGCTGTGGGTAATTAGCTCCCAGGTACACCTGCCTGCCCAAACCACTTCTGCCTGCTGGCTCACGTTAACCCCTGAGGTCACCCCTAGCCTTGTTCCACCTGCAGCCTCCTGCCCATGCATGGGTCTGGGGATTGGGGTTTCCCTCTCACAGGCTCCAACCCGCCTCCAGCTTCCCCAGCGCCCTGCCCTGAGCTCGCCAGACCCGGCTTTGCAGCACCAAGCCCACCACGGGCGCCCGATCGCAGGGCACGTGTGGCCCCGTCGTTGCCACGAGCGCTCACAGCCAGCCGAGACCCATCCTGGAAACCCGGCCCGGCAGCGAGGGCGGCTCTCGCCCTTCCTGCGCCCTGACCTGCCGCAGCTCCTACGTCAGCGGCTGCTCTCGGAGCAAAACTCTGCAGCAGGCTATTTAGTGCTCGTCCGGCAGGCCCGCGAATGCAACTGTAAACCGAGAAGTCACCGTGGCTGCCAATGATCTGATATACTGGGGAGCAGGCGAGGAAGGACCCGGGAAATAAACTGGCTTTGTGAATGTTATTTATATTTATTGTGTATTTTTAAGCACCCTTTCAGGAGTTAGGAGCTTCATACTACAGGGAGTGTTGGTATATTAGGCTCACATTTCTGCTACTGAAAGGACTCTCTAGTCTGACTTTTACAGGAGATGTTTTGACAACAAAACTGAGCAGCTATGATTAGCCTGATAAAAGGGAGCCAGAGTTGGAGTATTGATGGTATGTGCATCTAGGATCTAGTTACAAAATGGGCTTTTAACCACATTCTCCCTTGTGAATTCATGTTATCAGAGGCCATCTTAAAGAAAAAAAAAAAAAAGACAAACAAGCTTTCTTTTTTTTTTGTTTTACATGGATATTTTTCTTGTGTTTCTTTATGTTTATGAAAAATGAGACATTAATAACCTTGACCAGAGCCACACACCGAGCAGACAGGCACTGTGCAAACTTCCCCCCGCAGCTTCACTCACCTCGCTCGGTGCCGGGAGCGGGAGCAGCCGTGACTCCATTCAGCTGGAGGAAACCACAGGGTCCAGTTCTGGCCTCGTCAGCGGAGTCCAAAAGTCCAGAAGGATTGCATTGAGACCTGCAGGCTTTTGGAGCTTCTTGTTCTTTCTAAAATATAATTTATTTTGAGAATATATTTTCAGAGCTGATTAGCTAGCCTACTAAATCATTGCACTGCCTAACCCCAAAAAGCAACCCTGACAAACAATTAACAATAGAATCACCATTGTGGCAACAAGTGATGGATGGTTCAAGGGTGTAGCTTGGGCCTGGCCTTTGTTCAGAAGAAAGTTGCTGCCGCTAAATAAAGAATTGGGTAGTAAAAGGTGAGAGCGAACAGATCATATCTAGAATAAAACTATTCGCTCTCCTTCAGGGTATGTTTCCTCATAGCAGCGAGCATCTCATGAGAGGCAGGCAGGCCCCATCACTCAGGGCAGGCTGTGAGACAGAAACTGCTGCACACCAGCCCTACTTCTGCACAGCCTGGGACAAAATACTCTCCCAGTTTCCCCTCTTCTGGGTGGGTGCAGTACGGTGTCTGCTTGGCCGGGCTGGCTGGTCTCTGCCCTGTGTGCATTCAGGACATGGTGATTTCAGGCCTGCAGAGCCCCCCGCCTGGCTCTCACCTCCCTGAGTCTCTGCAAGCTGCCCCTAGCCCCCCAGGCTGCCCCTGGCTCCCCAGGCTGCCCCGTGCCCGCTGGGCTGCCCCATACCTGCTCCGGAGGCTGCTGCACCGGGAGGATCCCTGGGGTGGTGGGGCTGAGCCTCCCAGCTGCATTCAGCTCCCTCCCTTGGAGAGTCAAATGCATTTGGAACGGGTTCGCCACCATCTGACGGTGTTGGCAGCTTCGCTGGCTTTGTGGACTTGCAACAACTGTCTAGGTTTTGAGACCGCAGAGTCCTTTTAAGTGCTGGATAAAAGGACTGCATTATCAAAAGGAGAACATCTGGCACTGTAAGAAAGTTTGTTTCTAAATCCCTACAAGAGCACCACACAGCCCTTGTTATGTTGGCTTAAAAAAACAGGGAAAACCTTCTGACTTCTACCCATTTGTCAGAGCACCAAATGACAAATCCCAGGGGATCCTCACAGCTAACAGAAATGCTGGCTATTGCTTCCTTACGTTATGAAAGGAGCAGGCTGGTTCCAACTGTCCAGGTTCAGTCCCAGACAGTGCTGGTGGGTTACTGTTAAGAGCTGGATTTTCACCTGTGGACAGCTTCCTGTAAGTCAGGGCTGTTGGGATTTCTTTTCAACCCCTTGAAGACCATGGCTCCAAGTTCTTTTTAATTTCCAAAGGCAGTTTCCTGATTCCTACTTTTCTGTCATGACTTTCTAATTGTTTTGTTAATTTACCAAACGTCCTGTAACTCATTGCTATGCTGTTAAGAGAAATAGAATGATCTATTGTAATGTCCCCCTCTGATTTTATTGTGCAGAAATTAAAAAGTAGTAAATAGAAGGACAAAAAAGAAAGCTGGGTACGTATGGACTGTAAAACAGGTGGTAGGTAAATATTAGTTACCATGGACCACCATAAAGACCACATGGTTGCAAGGACCATTTAAGGTCTACAAACATTTTAAATAGTAATCAAGATGTTTTAGAAACTTTGCCAAACAAGACGAACTACCTACCTGCAATCTGCCCTGGAATGTTATTTTGTGTGCTGCACATGCGCATGTGCACACGCACACACACGCTCACACGTATCTAGGTCACATTTTTTTTAGGAACAAACAGAGTAAGAGAAAGTCATTGATTAGTTCAGTAAATTATTTATCTTCATATTTTGAGGAGGCTTTGCCGTTTTCTGCTCTTACTGAACCTTAAGATAACAATTTACTTAGTCCTGACCTACCCTATGCTGTGTTAAACAGCCAACTTGTTGAAGTCGGGTCAGACAAAATGACCAGAGCTGCAGCACCAGAAATACAGAAAAAGCAAAACTGCAGCCTAGAGAGCTCACAGATCACCATAGCAGGGAACGTGGGCTGAAATTCCGAGGCACATTTAAAATGATATCCTGGTATTTTTGGAGTTCAGAGGTTAATTTGGGGAGTGGATTTGTTCTTTGGAGAGCAGGTTTTGTTTCAGAAGGGGACTCCTGAGCCTGTTTGTGCCCATTTCTGCTCAAGGACAATGGAACCAATGTGATCAATTGCGCTAAAAGCAACAGAAAATGCAGCTCCTGTGCCTACCCCCCCCCCCCCCCCATCTGCCACTGATGCCTCTTCAGTAGCAGCTCCGTGGCCCACTTGCAGCATTTTGCCCTAACAGTTAGGAGCCCGAGTGGTGGATGAGGGCGTCATTGTACCGAGCAAAAAATGCAGACCTTCATTCACACATCTGCACGGGCAAAATATGTGCTTTTGTGACCGACGGCAGTGATAAAGCCACCTGGAAAACATCAGCTTGATGTGCAAGGGGGACAGTGCACAGAGCACATCAATGTTCCCTTACAGAACTGAGAACAAATGTGTGCTATATTGCTGCCTCGTGCTGGATGATCCCTCTGTGCCCGAACTGCTGGTCTGTATACCTCAAAGCGCCTGACGGACATCTCAGTGGGTATTTGCTGCCGGGGTGCACTGGGTGCAGAGCACACCGTGCCATGACAGTCTCTGGTTATGACCCACCTGCTCCACTGCTTCCCCACATGCACAGCTGCCGCGATGCCTGTGCCGGTGCACAGTGCCGGATGCCTGTCCCAGCACGATCTCAGGGCTGGGCTCACTTTTGGTCTCAACACAGCGTGTTCCTCGCTGATCTAAGGAGATGATAGATAGATAGATGCAACTTGGAATAACGCCTCTCTGCCTCCCTCTTACCTCCTTTTCGGGGGGGTTCCCCCCCACCCCACGAGGCCGTGCCCTAAGCCTGGGATTTATTTCCCATTCAGACATCCCCGCGGCTGCCTGAAACCGGCAGCAACCTGTGCGCCCGGGGCCGCCCCTCGCTGCCCGGAGGCTGCGGGGCCAGGGAGGCCGCGGAGCCCCGGAGGCGGCCGCGGAGCCCCGGAGGCTGCCCGCAGGTGGCGGGGCCGCGGCTGCCGCTCCGCGCCGTGCCCGCCAGGTGTCGCCGCGACAAAGTCTGTGCGGGTGTCGCCGGGCTCCTGGCCCCACCTGCCCGCGGCCGGGCGCCCTCCGCCGCCCCCGGGTGGGCTCTGCCTCCAGCCCCCCCCTCACCCCCGCCCCACCGCGTTCCGCTTTCCGCAGGCGGTCCCGGGCCGGCCGCCCCCTCCCCAGGACAGGGGCTGCGGGGCGTAAAGGTGACGGGAAGCCAGCCTGTGTTGCGGGAGGCACGGGGAGACGGGGAGAGAGGGGCACAGGGGAACGAGGAGGAGGAGGTAGGGGAGACCCCTCTCCCTACCCCTATTCTTACCAGCGACAGGGTCGCCGGGATCCCCCTGACCCTCTGCGCATCCCGGCGGCCGCTATCGCTTCATCCCCCCGGTTTGGGGCGCACCGGGGCCGCCGCTCGGCCCGGGGGGCTTCAGAACGGCTCTCCGGCGCGGATCCCGGGCACGTTTTATTGTTTTCTTTTTGTTTTGTTTTCAGCAAAACACTATCAGCAGAACAATTCCAGCACCACACCCCTGTTATCATTTAGGTAACCTCCCTGTTTGAAATATTTCAAGTGGATAATAAAATAGTCATCGTATCCGCGCAAATTCCCGCAACGCGGAGCGGGGATACTCCTCTCGGTCGCCCCCGCCCCCCTCCCCTCCCGCCCGTGCATCCCGTGGGGCCGGAGCCGGCCGCGTCCCGCAGCCACCTGGTCCCGGCCCGTTCCCCGCTCCGCCCTTCGGGGCTCCACGGCCCCATCCCTGGCCGCTGCAGAACCGATGGCAAAATCAGTGGGAAAGGCGCTCCAGGGGCGCGCAGGCGACGCGGGGGATTTTCCGTGCCCCCGACGCCGCCGGGGATGCTGCGGGTGCCGGGTGCTCGCCCCGCACCGCCGGCTGCTCTCGGCTGGGCAAAGCCCGGGAGAGAAGCGGCACGTTGCATGCGGGGAGGCAGAGCCAGGGGAGGAGCGTCGGGGCCGGAGCGAACGCATAAAACCGGCCCCAGGTGCTGAGCAGCCCCCGGAGCAGGCGACAACCGCGCCGTTCAACTTCGGTCCCCTCCCGGTGCCGGCCGGCGCGCAGCATCGGTGCTGGTCCCGGCCCCGGTGCCGGTCCTGGTGCCGGTCCCGGTCCCGGCACGGCGGCCCCATGCCGCCCGGCACCCCGGGGCCAGCCGGGCGCCCCGTCGGTGCAGCCCCGGGGGCGCCCCCCGCCGCCACCCCGCGGGGTCCCCGCCGCCTGCCCCCGGGCCGTGCCCGCAGGAGGAGCCGAGCTCTCCGCCCGGGGGGGATCGCTGTGAGCCTCCTCGCCGGCAGGTGATCCGTTTGCCATTTCTTGTTACCCTGCTTCCCACCTCCCCCGCCTTTCTTCCCCCCCGGCTGGACAACTCCCTCCTTTGGAGAACACGCCCAAGTAGCTGAAGAAGAGAGAAAGGGAGGGAAAAAAAAAAAAAAAAAAAAAAAAAAAAAAGGAGAGCGAGAGAGGGAGATAGTTAACATTGAACCTGGGGGGAGCGCCCGGAGCCTCCGGCGCTCGGGAGGATCCCGCAGCCCCAGTACATCGCCGGCAATAAAGCGCTACGTGTGACAGGCATACAAATCCGGGCTAGAGGGAAAAAGAGCAGGCGAGAGGGGCAGAGCCGGCGGACGGGCGGTGCGGAGAGCCCCGGCCGAGGGCCATGGTGAGCGCCCCCGGGGGGTCCCCAGCGCGCAGCGGCGGCGGCGGGCGGCGGGGGCTGCGGCGGGGGCTGCGGCAGGGGCTGCCCCGCTCGGCCACGCTGTCTTGACCCGGCGGCACCCGGAGCGCACCCCGGGCATCATTTCGCATGTTGGGCTGAGCCACGGCAAGCTGGGAATATGAACAGGAAAACAAGGCGCTGGATTTTCCACATCTTCCTGAGCCTGGGGATTGTGTATATCAAGATCGGGTAAGTAACTTTTTTTTTTTTTTTTTTTTTTTTTTTTTTTTTTTTTTCTCCTTTTATAACAATTGCGCTCTCTCTCGCTCTCAGCCCAACCTGCCCAGACGTGTTACTATTTAACTCGGGAAGTCTCAAAAAAAAAAAAAAAAAACACCACCCGATGCTGGTGATCACGATTATTTTTTGAGACAGGTAGAGCCCCCGCGCCTTACCGACCCTTGGGGGCGCAGCCTCCACGGGGCAAGGCGGCGGCCCCAGCGATGCGCGGCCCCGTCGGGAGGGACACCTGGGGGCATGAGGACACCCGGGCTTTGGGGGACACCCGGTAATTGGGGGGGGGGGACACCCGGGACTGTCCGCAGCCCCTTCTCCGTGCCCGGCTTGAGGTACCGCGGCCGCCCCTGTCCCAGCCGGCTCCCGCAGCCACCTGCCGCTGGCGACCTCCGCGCCCCCCCCACGCCCCCCCGATGCCCCTGGGCCACCGAGGGGACACAGCGGGTCCCCTCCGGTCCCCCTCCGGTCTCGCAGCATCTCCGGGCCGGGTCAGGTGCGCTCGGCTGCGGGGGAAGCGGCGCGGCCGGGGGCAGGGGGCTCGGGCTCTCGCCCTCGCTCTGTCTGCTGGACGGGAGGCGAAGCCCCCCCTGCCTGCTGCCTGTGCCCGGGCACGCACCGCTGCTGCCTGCGCTTTCATTGACGAATGAGGAAGTTGGGTCCCGTTTTGGCAGGAGCCCACGTGCTCCTTATCTCTGCTCGGGCTGCGGAGGGAGAGACGGAGAGGGAAGAGGCAGGGGGAAAAGGCGGCTGCTTGCCGGGGGCACCTGCCGGAGCAGGCCCCACCGGGTGTTGCCGCATTTGCCTCCGTGCCGAGCCTCCCCCCGGCCACCTTTGGTCTCTTGTCGTTGCAGGGGATTTTCCTCGGTGGTGGCCCTGGGAGCCAGCATCATCTGTAACAAGATCCCGGGGCTTGCCCCCCGGCAGCGGGCAATCTGCCAGAGCAGGCCCGACGCGATTATCGTCATCGGGGAAGGGTCCCAGATGGGCATCAACGAGTGCCAGTTCCAGTTTCGCAACGGGCGCTGGAACTGCTCAGCCCTGGGAGAGAGGACCGTCTTCGGGAAGGAGCTGAAAGTGGGTACGTTGCCTCTCTGCTAGCTACTGCCGGTCCCACCCGCATGACACTGAAAAGGGGCACACGGGAGGCCACGGGGCGCTGGGAAGGGGCAGTTTGTGCACACCGCTTGTGTCTGCGTACTTAAGGATGTGAGCAAGGTTAAAGGCAGTGCTCAGAGACTGAATGCTGAGCAGGGTTTGAATTACATGTCTGGGTGTAGAAACATCAACAGTGATACTGCCTGATGTTTGTACTTGTTAGGACAGAGGTCCAGCAGTCACTCACCGCATAGAAGAGTTGCTCTGTAGTAACTACTGTAGTGACCCCTCTCCCACCAGGAGGAATGGGTGCGCTGCAGTTTGAGATGTCAGGGCATTTACAAACAGATTGTTTCAACTAACAGTCAGGAGATCCGATTTCCAGCTTCCATTTTTTTGCAGTACAAAGTACATTGAAATCCTTAACTAAACTGGCATCGGTATTGATGAACACATTTGAGGAAACGGAGCTGAGGTTGAAACTCTCATGCCCTTGGACTGCGGAATGCACAGTAGTGGAGCTTACTCAATGTTTGTTGATTCCACAGCACTTAAAGAGAAAGGAAAAGAGTTTTCCAAAGAACGGTATAGCAATTTTTAGAGCGGTCGTTGAAAGCTGATCGCTCACAGTATGCTGTTCCATGTCCAGAAGGTGAAGCTGGGACCTGTGGTTTCAGCCTTCAGGTCTCTCTGCCTCCTCCCCATCTGGAAGGTAGATAGGAAAACCACAAAAGCAGCCAAACAACTCTCAGTGTGATAGAAACCATGGGTGTTTCATGAGAACCCCAAACTTCAGCTATGCCTGTCTTCCAGCTTATGGGGAAACCCTCTGGACTAGACTGGCTTCCAGGCACCATTCAGCTGTGTGTGGACAAATGGCAGGACCTGGCCCTAGCACCCCATTCCTCGCATTCTCATGGAGAGAGACAGTGTTGCCATTCTGCTTGGGAAAGCCCAAGAATGCTTGGCATTAACTGAACGTCATTTTATCACCTGTGCATGTTGATATGCGTATTTTCCAATAACTTGAGGCATTTAAGGAGCAGAAAGAGAACAAACGAACTAATTTTTAAAGTCCAGTGTAAGCAATAGGTCTTTCAACACCTTTGATAATCAAACACAGTGAGTCAAGTAGGGTATGTGAAAACCACACTGCACGACATTGTGAAACATCTGAAAATGGACCATATACTCAGATTAGCTCATTGTTTCTATTCCTTGAGCTGGGCTGTTCCTGTCAGCGATCCATGCAAATGTTTGCCACTTATGTCAGTGAAGAGTCCATTTGGATGGCTGACAGGTTTGGGCTCATTTAGCCTAAGAGTAACATTTCCTTAAGCACAAAATGTGAGAAGGATTTCTTCTCCAACAAATTATAGAAGTGCGGAGTTATTGTGGTCTGTTGTATAAACATGCACTCGGTTCCTCCACCCCTCCCAAAATTGAATTATTTAGCTAGTGGGTTATATTTAGGTCCTTTTAAAGAAAGTCAATATTAAAGGAAGTAGACTTTGATCTGTCATTGAGGTGATAACTCTTAATACCTTCTATCTACCCATTACGATGCTAAGATGGATAGCGCAAATTCATCGCTGGTTTCAGAGCAGAGCTGAGCGTTGAATATCATCCAAATTATAAAAGTTGTTCAAAGAATAAGCAAAAACTTCAAATTTAAACAGCTTCGGCATTTACATTTAAAAATAACCTGAAAAAAATCACACAGGTTCTGAGATCAGCAATAGTATATCCCACATGCATGTAAGACATGCAACGGTGTCTCAAGGATAAAAATACTCAGGCCCTCAACTGTCATGAAATACTACAGTAAGCACCTTTCCTTGATTTCCCTCTCCTCCCCTAATATTTCTATGTAGGGATGTGCTCTGTGCTACCATTCACAGAACAGGGACTAGTACTTGATTCTGGTTAAAAAGGTAACACCCGCATGCCACAAAGCTAGAATTCAAATGTGGTGTCCAGAAATGGGAGATCAGGCCAATATCCCTTACCCTAAACAGGAGAGAGTGTGACAGGAGGATCTGTATATCCTATTGGATGTATTTGGTGCTTAGTGTGCAGAAGAACAAACCGGGTCACCAATAGGGTAAAGATACTGTACCCCTGCCATTTTTTTAAATTAATAGCAACAGCTCTAGCTTCTCATGCCTCTGACACAGCGTGTATTGCAATATACTATTCAAACAGCAGCACATTAGTACTTTTATAGCCTTCAGAGGCTGGTTGTATTTCCTGCTCAGTCGCATCCTTACGGTGATCCCTTGGAAGCTTGCAGGGCACCTTTGTCTGGCCACGGGCAATGGAGTCGGGGGCTACATGACCTCATTCCTCTTTCCCTGTTAGGCGGCGGTGCTCAGACTCGAGCGGCACTGCTGCGCTTGCTCTATGATTAGGGGATGACTTCAGAATGACAGTAATGCGGCTCGCCTTGCCGCTGCGCTGCTGAGCGCGTGCAACCGGCAAATTCTAATATCAATTTGGGAGGATGTGCTTAAGTAACTCTTATGCTAATAGGATTTGTGTGTGTTAGCCCATACAAATAAGTTGCCCTGGATACCACATATTCTTGGGAACTATTTCCCAGCCCATGATTTTGATGGCACACCAAGCAAAGTCTCTTTGAAAACAGGTTTCATTGCTTTTTTTACTGGGTGATCTCGTTTATGCATGTTGTGCAAATGCACCCAAATTATTTAAATTCTCCCATTGACACTGCGGGGTGATTCAGGAGGCCTAATTTCTCCCAGTGGCTCTGCTGATGTGGGGTTGAAGGACCCTGTCACTCTCCTTTCCTCCTCTCTTTTTCTCTTTTCCCTTTTTTTTAAATGGCAACAGGGCTACTAGCCTTGGGGAAACACTTTGAAGTCTGCAGAAAGAAAGCATCAAACAAATTTTTCCTTTTCTTCTCTGTAGCATGTGTGGTTATGTATTTTAACAAATTTACATTTAATCTGTCTCCCAGTGATAATGTAGTTGTAGAGCTTGCAATCATTTAAACTCATCCATGCTTCATACAGCCGATTTGTGATCACAGACCGAGTGTCCCAACTCATTATAGCCTGCTCCCAACCAGTGCACAGCATATACACTCTGTTTCTTGTGTCATTTTATCTGGTTTGTCCTTCAAAAGAGAGATTCTTCCCTACTGATACGCTGTGGATATCTTATCGTGACAGCTGGTGACAGTAGTGCCAATAACATGAAGAGAAATAACAGTAAAAATGACATCGGTTTGCTCTAGGCTTGGTCCAGTTACAGCAGGAAATTATAAAACTGCAAACAAGATTAACACAAGGATTTTTTTTTCTAGACAATTCTGTAGAAACCTTATTAATAATGTAAAGTCACAAAGAGATTTTTTAAAATAACCATGGAGATGATGCAACATGGCAATTATGGACACTTTTGAAACCAAACACATTTGTTACAGTGGTCAGCACTTCTGTTCCCAAAGCCAGCCGCAATGAAAACCCAAGGTTTTGAAGCAAGATAGGCCAAAGAACCCCCACCCACCCCTTCTGCTTCAAGCCTGAACATCCGAGCAACGAGAGGAGCCTCTGACAGAATCAGACCATCAGATCTGGGCTCTGGTGGACCACAGAAAGAGCAGGTGCTATGGCAAAGTGCATCCTGCATCGTGCAGCCAGGTGGTCAGCAGGAACTTCACAGGTTGTGGCAGTGATAAGCCAAGGTACAAGCAGGGCATAACTACCTCAAATAATTACTTCAGGACACCCATACTTTTCATGGCATCTAGAGGGCAAAAATACAAAGCTGTCCTTTTGTTACAATGGAGCTTCACTGCCACTATTCAATGAGACTCATAGGAAAAATTTCCAAGTAGAAATAATAAAAACTATTTGACTGCATCTCTACAAAGTGATATAGTGAAGTGGAAACATTTCAGTGCAGATCTCTGAGAAGAAAGGCAGTGCAGCCTTGCAGAAGCTGTCATGGACCCTGATGGGAGAAGATGAAGGGGATCATCTGAGGGCTACAAAGATGTGTAGCGGTCCCTGAAGAACATCACAGCAAAACTGGTTTCAGCCAAGTATTCATCCAGGTCTTACCAAAATCCAGCACTTTTTAGTTTCTTTTACATTGACAGCTTTTCAGTATAACCCCTTTGATACCTCCACCCGTCTGACATTACTCATGCCAGTAAAGCTGAAAGCAAAAGAAGAATCCACGTGAACTGCCCTTAAAACTTCCGAGTTTTAAAACTGCCCTTAAAAATTCCGAGTGCAGCAGGCAGCCCAGTGCTGTGCCCTTGCCTGGACTCAGGGATCACTGCAGAAGTATCCAGACATACACCTTGGAACTGAAGAGGATGTTAACTTATACGCTGCAAATTTAGCTCTGCACTGCCCACTGATCCAAATTCAGCAGTGATTTACTTTCCCTATATTAAAATAAGCTTTCCGGCTGTGCCTTCAACAGCGTGAAGAAGAGGAGACATTTCCACTCTCACTGAAACAAATGACAACCAACCCACAAGCCAGCCTCTAACAGGCTTGCTCAGTAGCTACCAGTTGGGTAGGATCTCCTTTGCTCATGTGCAAAGAGAACGAGTTCTAGCAAGTTCTCCTATGTAGCCTGGTCTGGTCTAGCTAAAAGATACGTAACACTGTAAAATCTAATTTGTTATTGTTATAAAGACAACTTTTGAAAAGATCCCAGTACAGGTGTGTTCAAAAAGGGTTTCCATGTTCAATCATTGTTTAGAGCTTTTTTGATTTTAAGTACTGGTGTAGTCTCTTGTGTCAGGTTTTAAACTGTCTGATTCTCTCTGAATTACAAAACAGCAGACCAGGGAAATAACCACAGGCAAACCAACATGAAAATGCTTGTCGTTTTCACATTGCACATGCTCTAAGTGGTGCTGCATTATGCAGCGTGGCCAATATCTAGAAGAGGGAGTGATGAATTCTGATCAGCGGTGTTAAGAAAACCCTGAGATATACAGAAAAGAAATACTGCTGTAATTAACAGGAGTCTTATCTACTCAAGTAGGGCCAGAATTTGCATTTCTGTGCTAAGCTTCCAACCCCTACAACCACTTTTCAATGTAAATATCTTGCACAAGAACAGTTATTTGCAGGCAAAATAGAGGCTAGGCTGAAATACGGCCTGAACATCCAAAACCCAGCATGCTGATCTATGCCAAAAAGTCAATCTTTCTAAGCAGGGACTGTCACAGTAAGATAAAACATTGCCCCAAGGTCACTGTAGTTGGAATTCCCATCAGAAGGTTTTCATACCTGCCTTCAGACGTGTCTTGTGAGTACATGTTTCAGAGAAACAAAAAGATTACATTTCACTAGAGAGACAGAAGAGCTCTCTCCTACTGCAGGGTCAGTACGTGGGCTTTTCCGAAGCAACGCACTGGCGTGGAGGGATCAAAGCCACCTGAAAAGGGGAAACCATCGTTTGAGCTCCAGAATACTTGCTGTGATTTTTTGCAGTGTATATACATTGAATAGTAACTTTACAAGCCTAAAGAGGGTATATTTTTTTAAAAAGGTCACTATATCTGGGCTGCTTTCTGTATAAGAATTTCCCGTGGTGATGAAACAGTGACTAACCCCCCAAAGTCTCAAATGTTTTTTAGAGCAACTCTACTAATTTAATGTATGGGTGCTAATCTTTTCAGAGAAGGTACTGTCAGTTTTTATAGGGAACAGTCATTTTTGTTTCAAGACAGTACAAACCCCTCAAAACTCTGAGCCACTACAGGAGGGAGGAGAAAAAATCGAAGGGGGATATTTCAATGATTTTTTAAGTGACCATTTTTATTAATCACACATGCTAGGTTAAAGAATAATTACAAAAAAAAACAAACCAAACCAAACAAACAAACAAAACCAACCAACCAAAAAAAACAACCCCCAAATTAAAAACAACTCCAAGACCATACATAGTCTACCAAGAAAAGAGACGGCACACCCCAAAGTAGGCAGAGGAAGAGTTCTGTTCTTTGTTCTAACTAGGTATGAGTTATGACCTCTATAGAGGGATATGAAGTAATGCTAGCTATGGCACATAATTGGCAAGGTACGTTGTATTTTCCATCTTTATATTTTCACAATCATATTTCAGCTCATGTCACTGCAGATAACTCCCTCTTTGACCCTTTGGCTTTAAATAGCAGAAAATATAACCCAGGTTTTCAGGTGAGATAAATAGAAATTTGTCTTTTTCATTTCACAGCTCAGTCAATTTATGAGAGGGGCCAAGCTGTTTAGTAACATGCTTAGATCCTGAGAGGTACCAAATGGCTGAGCACTTGCTGACTTCCTGAAATCAGATCTGCTCTGTATCTTGCAGGCTTATGCCCTGTTTCTGATGCTCCACCAAGTTATTTTGCTTCTTTTTAAATCCAAGTTCTCATTTGTAATCAACATGACCAAAGTTTTTAATAAATTGTTGGCATTTTCAGATTAAACGTAAAAAATTCAAGCTGGCTGAATTAATAGCAGGATGCAGAGCCGTCCTTGCAGCCATTACACAGGCGCTTGCTGACCAGCCAAAGCCCAGTCCTGCCAACACTTACACACAAGAGCAAAGATGTTCATGTGAACGCTTGCAGGATTAATGCTCCAGCTGTGTACGAGTTCCAAATGTTCTGTGACAGGGGAACCACCCATGCTGGTAATATTTACGTTTTCACTTGTGATAATCTTCACCCCTGCCCTCTGACATCCCGTGGTGGTGGCTGACAGTGCAGATCTCGGTGAGAGCGCTTGGGATTGTCTTGTGCTACCCAGTGCAGGGGCTAAAGACAGGACTCAGTGCTGGGAAGGACAGTTTGCATGGGAAGAGTGGAGTTGCAGAGCTGCAGGAAGTCGGGGATGTCAAGCTACCCGCCATCAAAGCAAACAGAGCTGCAACACACTGCTCCGTGGGGGAGTGGGCATTTTTTTTTTTTTTTTTCCATGGACACAATGCATACATTATGAAATTAGAAAGAGCAGGGAGATATTTGTGTCTGACCCACCAAGAAAAGCCTCTGTGTTCGTCCAGCACTGAAGCACTTGTTTGGACTGGTCTGGATGGAGGAGCAGAGCCAGGCAGCCATCAGTGCCCACTCCCCATGGCCCAGCCAAGTGCTGAGGGGTGGCACTGATGGCTTGGGAGCAGGGGTGCCACTGCCCTGCCAGCCCCAGTGCACCTGCACCGAGCTTGAACATCACTTCTGGTAACACAGTGCTTATACCTGGGAATGCTGCCGTGGTTGGAAAGCCCTGTCGGATCCCCAGCCTTGTAAATGATGGGAGCAGGCTCTGAGAGCCTGCCATCCCCCATTCCGATATCTCTAACGCTTGGAGTTCAGCTCAGGGCTGTGCTCAGCCTCTGCTCAGTCCAGACTATGGAAAGGCCATGTCGTCTGAGAGCTGAAGGGACAGCTCTCACAGCCGGCTTTGAGGATTCCCTTGTTCCCCTTTGCTTTCTCTGTCTTTTCATCAGCTGCTGCAAGGCTGACACTAGAGGTGTGATACTCCCCAGCACTTTGGGAGTATCAGCAGGGTTTTCCCTGCAGACAGCAGTGCAATGGAAGGGGCACCTGTAAATGAGTTGCACTTCCATCAAATACCAGGGGAAGTACACATCACAGTTCTCACACAGGTGTAGCCACCTCTCACCTTCCTCCACAGCTCCTTTACATCCCAGGCAGCCATCCTGCTTCCTTTTGACAGTTTACCCATCACAAGTGGTTTTAGGTGCACCCTTGCATGGTGCTGGCTGGAAAGGCCTTCACAGAGCACTTACCTTGAATCCACATCTAGGATCATGGTTTGTACCGATCCTCCACAAAGATAAACAGATCAGTTGTTATGCGCATTTTGAAATTATTATTTACTTTTTAAATTATTTTTAAAAATAATTTTTAATCCTTCAGGCACTTCAGCTGCCTGCTGAAATCAGAAGAATAGCAGTCGTATTTGTAATCTAAAAGTGGCAGGAAAACACACGTTCTCATGTTTTCCCCATTTTGTTGCAAAAATCTTATACTGTTTTGGTATTTGAAATGGTGCCACAAAAGATGTTCAGAATTAACTATGCCTACCCCTACCCTACGTGCTGACACTTGTGTGAGCTACAGAAGCTTATAAAAGTGAATCATTTATGGAAAGCAGATAGCTTAATGCAGACGTGACAAGCCTGTGCCACTTTATCATTACTGCACAAGTGCCAAGGTGCTTCCCACCTGGCTCGACTCCTCCGGACTCTTGCTTTGTTTACCTTGTAATCTACTAACTTCTGGTTTGGAAAAGCTGCCACATTTTTCCTCAAGCAAGACCAACTTATAAAGTAACTTGTGAAAATATTTTAACATCAAGCTTGACAATGGATTCTGTTCCTGACTGTGCTGGTTTTATATCCTCTATATTGCATTTTGCTTCCCTCTAAGAAACAAAACAGCAGCTTCGTCTTTACAAAGTAGAGACTTAAAATAATCTCCCAGTGTTTTTTTACTCTCTATCTTGAAAACAACTTGTGCTAGATTAGCTAGATTCCATCTGAAGGAAAAACAGAACCAAATGCAAATTTCGACTCAAAATATTTTTTTTTTTTTTTTTTTTTTGGTGCTGTCCCACTCTTGCTACTCCATGAAACAGAAACCTGGCATAATGCATTGCCACTTCAGGAAAGAACCCTCTGAGTGGAGAAATTGGGACTACTTATTGTACCCTCCCCTGTTTACCAGGGCATTTTTCATAGTGCTGTACTTAAAATAGGGGGGATGTAGTTGAAGATATGCTGGAGAAGAATGACTAAGATGCCCTAGCTGGTCCCTGTGGATTCACTCTGGGCTGCCTCTGGTCTCCCCATGCAGCTGGCACAGGGGCACGCAGAGTACTACTCGAATACACTTAAAGCCAGGGATTTCTATCCCACATTCAGATTTTCATATAAACCCCCTAGTTCTAGAAAGCCTCATATGCAAATTCCACAGTCACAACAATTCAACATTTTATGACTGATTTTTATAAGGGAAAACAAGAAATCCTTTGAGATCATCTAGTTCTTGACTACAAGTTCCATTATAAACACAGCGCATCGCGGTGTAAATGGGAATATTACCTCTGCCAATAAAAGGGCACAAAGTTACCTCTTAATAGATTCTGAGTGCCATTTGTTTTCCATTTTACTTCCTTGCCATAAGGAAGAGGATATTTTTCATTAAAAGAACCTTAATGACAAGTACAGAAATTCAGAATTTCATATATATGAAAGGTATGTGGCTGATAATGAAGTGGCTGTAAGATTTCTTTTCTGAGTGATTATTTTTGGTGAATTCCAATAAACAGCAGAAATGTGCTTGTGCACGGATAGCACACTATTGCCAGCAGTTGAAGTCTGTCAGAACTCTGTTGGCAGGTGTTTGGAGAAGGGAAGCTGATCTTCCCTTTGCCCTACCCTAATAAGAGCCTGATCCTGACTGTATTGCTAGCCATCGGAGAAATAAGTGTAGGGGTAGATTCTTAGTCTGCAACATCTGGCAATTTTCAATGGGCTGTGAGATATCCATTAGCAACCTCTGCAAACCTTGGTGTATTTTGAAGGGACCCTCTCTGAGCAGAACAGCTTCCAAAGGCCTCACAGATCCCATAGGCTCCACACATGGGAAGTCCACACACCAGAATGCACGAAAGCTTCAAGAAAATAAATTAAATCATAGATTTAAAGTGAGAATCCCTCCTCCCCCAAACAAACGCACATCCTGCCTTTATAGCCATATTGCACAGAATAATACTGGCTTAACCTCTTCCTCATGGCCCTCTGGTGAGGCTGTTACTTCACCTGGCTTTTGGCATGATACACAAAAGGTCAGGACTATTATTTTCCCATCCTTGGAAAAATTCTGAGATAAAAAAAAAAGCTATTTCCTTGAGTCTGTGCAGATGTCAGTGTTGAGAACAGTGTCACCTATGACTTGAAAAACATGCTTCAGTTGAGCTAAAGTATTTTCAGAAAAAAAAATTCTAAACAAAGTCATATTTCTGAGCTGATTTTGAAAAAGGCTGAAACTGATTGTTTTAGCAATTTCACCCCCCAGCTCCATCTATTTTTTTTCTCTTTTCCTTTTTCTTTTTTCTTTTTCTTTTTTCTTTCTTTCTATTTTGTTTGTTTGTTTGTTTGTTCTCCTTGAGCTAGAGCATTTGCCACCTCTCCTTTGTTATGGATAGTTTAGTCTGACTACTTCTAATACCATTTGGAAATATATACATGAAGTTGTCTAAATAATACCTTATCTCCTACTGCCTCACGGAGAGCTATCATTCTAGACAGTGAACATCCACAAAAATCAATACTTAGAAGAGTAGAGACCTGCTTATGCCTGCAGATTTACAGCACTTCTAATAATAGCCTTCTGATGTTTGTGCTGCAGGAACTTGCCTGTCTTTTTCTGACTCATGTCACCACGTTGCACCATGCATTTACAGCACTGTTTTAATTTCAGGTAGCAGAGAAGCGGCGTTCACGTATGCCATCATTGCAGCTGGAGTAGCCCATGCGATCACGGCTGCCTGCACGCAGGGAAACCTGAGCGACTGTGGTTGTGACAAAGAAAAACAAGGACAGTACCACAAGGAGGAAGGCTGGAAATGGGGAGGCTGCTCTGCTGACATCAGATATGGGATAGGGTTCGCCAAGGTCTTTGTGGATGCCCGGGAGATTAAGCAAAACGCGCGGACCCTCATGAACCTGCACAACAACGAGGCCGGGCGGAAGGTAAGTGCCCTGCTCCCCGCCGCGGCCACCTGTGGCCTGGCACCGGCTCGGACCCCGTCAGCCCCGATGCCGGCGGCACGGTACCATAGGCAAGTAGGCACCTTTGGAAGTGACACAGGCTTGTTGGGCCATCTGCCTGTCTAATATTTGTCTAAATGTTACTCTTTGCGGTTGTAAAACGGAAAAGCAAACAAACATTTTATCTGGAAAGTCAAATGGTTCTGACGATAAAACGCTCGCCTGCTACCGTGCGGGTGAGTGGGATTCCCGTCAGGTTCAGACATGAACTTCTCACTCATTTGAAAAGGGATCATTTTCAACCCAACTGTTTAAACCTCACTCTTTGTGTGAGGACTGCCTCTACAAGGAGAAAAATACTTTAGCAAGCTGACTGCAGACTGACTCAGCGCTAGGCACGGTGCTGATCGCTGTGCACAGAAGCACTCCCACCCCTTCCCCACGGAGTGGGTAGCTGCGAGCAGCTACTGCTGGGGAAGACGGGCTCAGCAGCCTCCAGCACACACATTTCCTGGGGACTCTGGGAACCAACTGCACCGGCTTTCTGGTCAGCAGGCTTGCTGACGGTCGCTGGCAGCCGCAAGAGGCAACCTGACCTGCGCTGCTCTGAGGCGTGCAGGCCGGGCTGTGCCGCACACCTCGCAGCAGCGCCAGGGCTGGGGGCTCTGCCTGACCCCAGCCAGAGCAGCCAGGAGATGGCTGCGTCCCCGTCCAGCACGGCCTCGAGCAGCGAGCATGGGAGTTACCCTTTGCTGATCGCATCTCCCCAGGGAGCGTGCTTCCTCCTACTCTCCCAGCTCTCTGTTTTTCCTTCGCCACTGTTCGCAGCCCTGTGCATTAATCCTCATTGCAGCATTAAGTTAGTGTGACTTAGAAGCAAATGGGAGAAGGAAGTTAGGAAGAGCCATTAATTTGTGGATACTATTTTTGTTGTGGTAATTACCTGTAGGCTCTGAGACATCTCCGCTTAGGTACATGTGCTGCAGCCAAGCAGATGGTATTGAAGAAAAGTCATTTCCAACCCAAACAAAAGCCTAACCTTTTATTTTTTGTTTCGTGCTGCTGTAGGAGTTTTATAGGTCAGATTATGGGATTTACACTGCCCAATATCCCAACTGCCTGGGTCTTGCTCTCTGGTGCAAACATGGTACTTCAAAACCCTAGCAGAATTAGCACTGACTCTGAGCATAACTCAAGGACTGACCTTTAATATTTGTGAATCAAATTATCTCAGACTCACTGACTTTATTACTTGGCTTCTGGTAGCACAAAGGCACATACTGAAGAGCCTGGTAGGACATCAAGGCCCACAGTCTGCTCTGCTAGACAAACACAAATCCACAGGAATGAATAACAGCACAGGAGTTTCACCTTTGTGGGAGAGCTACTTTCCTGAAAGGTCTGCTTTTATTTGGTAGGTGACGTCAGTAAAACATTCCCAAGAAATGACACACCAGCCTACAAGGACTGCAAATACAGATGGAAGTAGCTTCTGTCTTGGAAAATTATTTCAAATGTGACGCTCAAAGATACAGACAAAAAAAAAAGTTTATTTTAGTATTTCATTGTATCTTTGGCTCCATTATCACCCAGGTATGGAATAGGGTGGAGGTGGAGGAGGCCCCGGAGGTGGCTGGTGGGAAGGCAGAGCATTCAGCAGCCTCCTCGGAGGACGTGAGCTCCTTGTGTTTCTCACCTAGATGTGCACAATTTGCTATCCTAAAAGAATATGCCTGGAAGATTCAGCTCTGCGCATTGTTATCTGGGAGAACAGTGGCTGTGCTATCTCTGGCGATCTGCCATTTCTCCAGCAGGCTCAGGAACTGTTCTGATCTAGAGATATTTCTACGCTTCTTCCTGCATCCCTTACAGAGCAAAATTACTGATCTTTGTTCGAACAAATCTCTGTTGGAAATCTTCAGGGAAAAGAAAGAGTAACATGACTGAGAAGAGGCATGTTACTCCACCAACCTGCAGAGAATGAATAAATGATGTTTTTGCTAGAGAGATTCCTTTCAGGCTTTGCTCTCATGTGAAAGATCATACTATTTACAGACAATTGGCAGAGGGAGGCCATTACAGATATTTGGCAAGCTGGGTCTCACAACCTAACCCTTTCACAACAAAGACTGTCTTGTTTTGAGGTGGTACTCTCCCTTTTGGAGCAATATGGATCTTATCAGCCTCTGCACAATCTATTCTTGGTGGCTTTCCTCTGGGCTATAAATTCTTGTCTAGATTTACTTGCCCATGGCTAGGTTTTTGATGATATTTATGCACCTAGGAGACAGACTGGCACCTACTGGGCTTCCAAAAATAAACTGGATGTTCAGTTCTCATTGATTTGCTATCTTCACCTGTAGGCACCGCTACTTTGCTCAAAAGTCAGCCCCTTCTGCTTCTTTGGTCTTGGAATGTGAAACAGCACTGCGTGCTGTGCCCCACTCCTGCTGGTGCTCATGGCTGACCTGTGAAAAGGTGCTTTTTTAGAATGACACCAGATGCAGGTAATTCAGGATGCACCCTGGTGAATCAAACACTGTCAATTCATCTGTCCCATCTTGGTGAGCAAGAGATGACAGACTTTTTTCTGCAGTAGGCAGAGCAGCTGGGCTTGCTAGGGCAATGGGAAGGACTTCGTGGTGTAAACCAAAAAAGAGACACCAGGAAAAGTGATCCAGACTTTTTGGAGGTCTCAATTCAAGACTTTCCACTTTAATAGTCTTGTTTTACTTCTGCTGCCCTTGGTGTTAACAACAGTCTCTCTGAACCTACTGAATACCTGACCCTGTCAGAGCAATAGCACGAGCATCTGCCAGCTCCTAGAAGTTAAATGAAAATGGGCCATGTCAAGTGTGGAGGATTTTGGTGGCCATAGGCAGAAAAACCAAACAACCAAACAAAAACAATACAAAACAAACAAAAAACGACAACAAAAAACCATGCTGCTTTTCCCTTTCCTGAACAGCCTTCTAGTGTAATGCTGGAAACGTGCTGGGGCACACGGTCAGGAGGCAGCGAGCTGGGCTCCCACCTGGCTCAGCGTGAGCAGTGTCAGCACCCCCAGCAGCTCCTGCAGCCCCACTAGGGCCAGAGGTGCCAAATGCTCCTGCGGAATGAGCACCCGTGGTGCCTCCGCTGCTGGGGTGAGGCAGGTATCAGTTTTCCTTACTGTTATAAACCAGACGGGGCTCTAGCTCTCCATTTCTCCCTGTCTAGGGCCAGCAGCTATCCCCAGGCTGCCCGGGCTCTGTTTTGTAGCACATACGCGTGACTTCAAACTTCCCCGGCCACTCGGAGGGGAAGGGGCAGAGTTCAAAGCAGGGGTTGCATACACCCTACAGAACTGCCCCCAAGCAGCCCAAGAAGCCTCACGTCATTTGTCAAACCTATTGGAGAGCTGCTATTTCTGACCTCCAGAAATGGAGTCTAGGGTGTCTTTCCTCTTTGAATTAGTATTTCCTGAAATGCTGATTCACTGCAGGAAGAAGCAAGCAGTACAGGGAGAACAGGAGGAGAATTCATAACAGCTGGGTCAGAAAAGAGAGATAAAGCTTGAATTAATTTAAAGGCATAATCCTGATTTGCCCTGCAAACTTCTATGTGAGGGGTTATAATTGCAAGACTGAGTTGTCTGTTAGCAAATTTGTCTTCTCAAGTACAAAATTAATTAAATTACTGTAAGTAACACAATAACGTATGTCTGAGAGATATTTATGCTCCAGGAAATAAAAATGTTATTCTTCCAGTTATTCTGTTAAAATAGCAAAGCAGGTACTGAAAGGCTCTACCTATTTTGGCTGGATACTTTTCATTTTGACAGCACGGCAAGGTACATGACCAGATTGCTCTCTCCTCTTTTTCTCTGTGACATTGAAATTCCACAAATGGCATCTTGCATCAGCGTTACATCATATTAAGTATAATGCAATATTATGAGTCATTGTTATAAATCACCGGCACAGGCTGCATTAGAAGGCTTTTGCAATTCAAGAGCACATCAAGGTGGATTTTTATTCAGCATCTCTCTTTGGAGGCATACATAGGTGCACTAACTTTGCAATGCATCTTCACCCTCTGAATCTGTAGCATTTCAGCTTTCCTGTTCAGCTCGAGGGCTTGTAGGAGTGCCAAACATGCCTAACAGGGTTGCTGCAAATACCAAGCAAAACTACCAGAAACCAGGAGGTGTTTCTAAAGTGGAGCAAGCAATGATCATAACAAACTGAAGTGTTTAGTATTTTATCCTTTAGGGAAGGCTGCAATAATGCTGAGGTGAAACACGGGCACTTGGAAAACACGGAGTTCAGGAGTTTTCCCAAGCCATCCTGTAAAGCCTACCTTTCTGATACTCGGCCCTTTTCTTGCTAGCATCCCTGACCTCAGAAGGAGATTGCTGCCACAGAACTTCCCTGCTTGCATAGTGTGAGATCACCATGCCACTGCAAGAATTTAACCGTCCTCTAGAGGAGACAGCTATTTCTGCTTCACAATACGTTTTCCTTTAACTATTAGCCTGACGACAAGAGGCAGAGCAGAACACAAGCTCTTGCAGATGAAACTTTTGAAAGGCTGTAAGCACTAGCACACTAGAAAACAGGCTAATAAAAGAGGCTACACCAAGCATTTTATCATTTTTCCTGAATATAGGTGTGAAATTCTGGAGGTTTAATAGTTCTGCCTGAGTTAAGCCTCGATGTGCATGAAAACATGGGCCTGCTCCTGCTGGTGCCCAGGACTGGGTCCAGCAGTCAGGGAGGGCAGCCCGGGGCTCTGGGCTGTGCCCAGGGCTGGTTCCAGCCTCCTGGGGGCCCCTTGGCAGCCCAGCGGCTCCAGGTGGGATCTCTGTTCCCAGAAGACAACCAGGGATGCTTGGTGCCTGGCTAGTGCAGTGCTAGCAGGGCATGGTCAGTTAGCCAGGAGGACACGGGTCCCACAGCAGAGCCAAACGATTCCTACCCACATCCATACACCAGCCGAATTTGGCCCCAAGTGATTTCTGCATGCAGCACAACTGGCTGATAGTAACCAAAACCATGCACTTCTGTGTTCAGCTGGCTCACAACTCCATCAGAAAGAATGTCTCTAATGGCACATACACACCAGAATAAAGCTCGCCTGTGTCTGGAGCTGCTGAAAATTACCATAGACTCCAGAGAGTCTAGGAGACCAGCTTTGAGCAGAACAGAACTGGGTGAGGCTGCCCTGATACTCCTGGCACCAGCAATCAAGTGATATTATAGCATCAGCAGCACAGCCACATTTTTCTTGACGCCCAGAACCTAACAGTGCCCTTGCAATCAGCTTATTATTTTCCAACTGTTTTTCGCTTTTTGTTTTGGCACAGCCACAGAAACGTTCCTGATTTTTGTATTCAGAAGCTTCTTGTTTTTAATGTGAGGGATGCTCTTTAAATGCAAAACTGATGAATGATTTTCCTCTTTATATTTGGATACTAACCTCTACTGTAATGATTGCAGCTGTGGTACATTCCTGGTTTAGAGTGGCTGGAAAGCATTTTTCAGGAGTAACTTTCCCTGTCTAGTTACAAGTTCAGATCCTGGAGAGTGAAAGATACCCAGGGCTGGCTGTGATGCCCACGTAAGAGCTTGTTCATTTACATCCAGCTCCTGTTACTGCTCTCTCGGTGGATCTCCAGCATCAGCAGGTGTGCTGAGCACATAGCAGCAACAAACACAATGCTTAGCACGGTGCTGCACCTGCAACATACAACTGCTTGAGCACTTTTCAAGGTTTCTTGTCTGAAGAAAAGTCCAGAATTAGGCTCCCTTAGGCAGAGGGGGAGCTCAGACTGTCAGCGGGTAGATGCCCCTGTTGTTACTGGCAGTAGCATGTCTGACAGACTTCAGCTACAGCTGCATTTAGATCTCTGACAGATGAGGCTGCTAGACACCTTAACATGGAGTTTGATGGAGGAGAATGGGGCAGAGCAACGGGGCAAGTGAAAAGAGCAGTCAGTAACAGAGATAATGCCAAAATGACCGGCAAAAAGTCTTCAGCCAGTGCAACACCCAGCACTACTACTCACAAAGCAAAAGCAGTCTTAATAACAGGAACCACAAAATGCTGCTCCACTGCTAAAATGTCACACAACATCTAGAAAATCTGATGTTAGGTGCACCAAAAGTGTCTGTTTAGAAGGTCCTAGTAGCTAGCTTGCTTAATTAAGCAAAACAACATTTTGCCCAGATTAGACCAGAAGGACAAGGCTTAGGAGAAGGTTTGCATATGTGGCCTGTACACGTGGCCATGAATGGAAGCAGTAAGTAAAAAAGCCTCCAAAACATTGCAAACTAATATGGCTGTAAGGTATAGGCAAAGGGAAGGACCGTCCACTTACAGAGCACATTATCCGAGGTTGCCCAGTCCTGTCCCACCCTATGGCTCCTGTGTGCCACTGCCCTCTTGCTCAAAGGACCTTCCTACTCCGCAAGCACCCCAGCCCCAAGGCCTGGCACCGCAGCAGGGGTCTGGTGCAATTCAAAAAGGCAAGTTAGCAGCAGCAAAGTCTTTCCTGGAAGCTTTTTCACCATGCCTTTGTTGGGGGGAGTGGGATTTCCAGAAAGGCCAAACACTGATTTTGGAGGAAGTCCAGCTCCCTGAATGGGAAAACTCCCATTGAGGTTGGTGGGAGCACAGGACAGAGTTGAATGATTACAAAAATTGAAACCCTACTGGGTGTTTGCAGGGCGCGACAAGAGCTGCTGGGCAATTTTGCTAGGTGTGAAAAAAAATACACATCTGTGCACTCTTACAGTATTTTGTTTGTATTTGAAAGGATCAAAGTTCTATTTTATGGCTTTCCTGTGTTTTTTAGATAATAGTCTTAAAACAAGACCAAACTTGAGAGACAAGCTCTGCATCTTCTCAACAACCCAGAGTAAAGATAAAGGGAACATTAATGTTAGTCTAAATTATGAGAGGGAATTGGACTGCACAAGAACTGTAATCCGCAAGAAGGAATTTTCATTCCACTTGTCCTCCACTTTCAGCTAATCAGAAATTGTGATACATGGTCCTACTTGTATTTTGGCTTTTAACTCCCTCTTATATCTTATGTGGTTGAAAACTGAATTCCTGATTTACGCTGAAGATTAGGGAATGATAAATGCTATCACTTACTCGCAGTTGCAATTTTAGAGGATTCTGGCATTATAAGCAAAACACGCATTTCATGTATATGATTACCAGAGCTGACAATCCTTCATGCTGCTGACAAAGATAGCTGGGACTGAGGGCCAGGGTCTGTTAATAAATAACAAAGATTTCAAATTCCAAATTTAGTGTCATCCACCTTCTATAACTGAAATAATTAGATGTTTGCTCTAATGATTAATTTGCTCAGCAAAGCCACTGAATGGGGCCCACATTTTTGGACATTTTCTAAGGTAATTCAGTCTTTCACTTTGGACAGTTAGCAACATTTCCTACTGTGCATACACCTGTCATTCAGAACTCAGGAAGGAACATCAACTAGACAAAACAATTGCTGTACAGGTTATTTGTGTCTCCCTGAAAGACTCGCGCTGTTTGCAGCACCTTTGGTTGAGACCTTTGGTAGAGCCTTCAGACTCTCACGTTGCAGAACAAAGCCCCCATTTCTTAACAAACGTTCTAATTTGAAACAAATGCAGTTGTCAAAGCGTAATAACGTTAAAGCAAATACTTGCTGTGTTTGAGTATTTTGAACTTTACGCTGATCATGTAATAAAAGTCATGACAAAGAGAAAACATAGCATCTATTGACCTGAAGTCTGACCTGTGAACATGGCTTTTTTTCCTTGTATTATTTAACTTGTATTTTTCAACATTTTACTGAGAAATTAAATCAGAATCCTCAGAATCCTTTTTTTTTTTTTTTTTTTAATTCATGACTAGATATAGGATTAAGTTGTTGACAAATTTCCGAAATAGCTGATGAGCACAGTTCTGCTGCTCTTGTATTCACCAGATGACATGTCACACTTCCAATTTAATTTTTCCAAACCTAAGACTGATTTACTTGCATAAAGCTAGACACTTCTGTCTGCATATTATAGGCATTTAAAACCAGAGAAAACAGTCACCTTCCAAGTTAGCAAGACACTAATGGCCCAGCAAGGCTATTCACTAAGAACAATCTTCATACACAAGCAAGCAGTGTTTCTGCTACACAAAGTTCACACTGAATTATGTTGGAGAACTTGCACAATGCAGTCTCATTCATTACATCTCTGACAAAGCATACCCATTCACACTACACAGCTCTAGGTTTATGTGGTTGAATTTCTATGACCGTGCTGTGTCAATGGGGACAGAACCTGGAATCTTCTGTACTTAACAATCCAAACCTCTAGAGTGTGAGCCAAAAGTATCTACAGGAACGTTTCCAAGATCCTTGCAATGATGAGTCAGTAACATGAACTCACGTAGCTGGGCTAAGTCGAGACAGTTGGAACAATGCATAGGACAAGTTTTGGTAAAGATGGAAGTTAAACCAAGGTTTGGTCCAAATGCTATATTAGACACATGGTGACAGAAAACTCTGAAGTTACAAAGCCCTGGAACACTCACCGAAAGCAATAATTGCTAGCGTTTGCTGTACAAATGGAACAGACTTTTGCTTTAATGGAAAGAACTTCCAGGTATTTTGAAGTAAACAATTAAATAATCGATTAAATAAAGAACAACCTTTTAGTCCAAGGACACAAACAAGGCCTGTTTTGGTACTGGAGGAGTGTAGCATGGATCTATTAAAGGATGAGGGTTTCAGGTAATTGCAGAGAGGATGCTTGGCTCTGCATGGTCAATTAGTGCCAAAAGGCACTAGTATTCATTTGCATTAGAACCGGTTATCGAAATGACCCCGAGCCTTCTGGTACTTAAAAGTGAGCTGCACCTAATGGACTGCATTTGCTCCCCTGGGACAGACGGAAGGAAAGCATCAGTATTTGCAAACTCAAAGTAACATCTAAGCCAACATTTATTGCTAGTGCTCCAGTTGTAGGTTCTCTTTGTAGTGTCAGCTGGTGGCCTACTAGGGAAACTAGCCTTGCCTTACGCATACTAGATCTTATACTAAACATAAGACCACACAGAGTTATGAGCACAACTATGTACAAGACTACTCAAACCTGAGTTTTTAATTGAGTCATAACATACTGTTACCTTTGTGTATATAAGTCCTGCAGCCATAAATCTATTAACTATCGAGATGGTACAATAGTTAATGTATAAATGAAGAAGTTCAATAAGGAGTCAAAAATATGTGTCCAAAAGGCTTGGATCAAGACCTCAGTTAAAAAAAGAAAAGATTAAACAAACAAACAAACAAAAACACATAAACAAGACAACAGTGGAGATGTCCTCCTGAAAAAGCATGTATTGCTGATGGCAAACTCTTTGTGAATTGCCTGAGGTCTAGCAACATGAGCATTCACACTGCCACGTGGAGCATTTATAGGATGTGTCTCCTCCCTGTGATCTTTTATTTTCACAGAAGTTACTTCACAATCTCTACCCTTTGTTGTATTTGGTTGAAATTACTAAAAAGGTTCAGCCATTACCAATGGGACATGAGAAGCATGTGGGAGACAGACACCAAGTGAGCACTTAAGCTTAATTTTTTCTGGAAATTGGTCCGAGAAGTTTGCCTTGCTGTATTTGCAGCAAATTTAGGCTAGAAGGTGTCATCTTAAAATGTTTTCCAGAACATTACAGATCCAAATAACTCTACTAAAGAATAGCATAGCATTAAGATTTTTAAAATTCTATTTAATGGAGTTATACTTTATACTAAGGTTCCGCTTAAAGGGAGTGATAAAATTAATATCTGATTAATGCATTAAATGTGCTGCAGACATGTATGGTTTGTTATTGATGGGTTTACGAACAAGTGAAGCTGGTGCTTACAAGCTGTTGTTACAGGCATCCTTCTGAACTAAAGACCTACAGCAACTGATTAACCCTTTGTAAAAACATCAGTCTTGTTATTAAGGCTCAATTAATATAACATAAGTGGCTTATTAAGAGGAACTATTAATGTAATTGTTGGATAGTTCTCCTTAACTCATCTATAAATAGTAAACAGACAGATTTCTTAACAAAGAGCAACAGCTATGCCTGGTCTGGAGAGTGAGCTGGCTGAGGGGAATCACATCCATCAATATGACACACCTTAAAAGTGAATTTCTTTTAATATATGATTGCTCACTTGTAAAGTGAAAGCTTCAGCTATTGCTAAAATACCTGTTAGAATGAAAAGAAGAAAATCTAATATGCCAGGTAAGACAAAGCCAAAGCAAGACAAAATCTAATATGCCAGGTAAGCAAAGCCAAAGAGGTTTGCTTAGACTGCACTGGGCGTTATATGTAAAATTAGGAAATTTCACGTTCTTCTGTATTGGAGGAAATGTTCATTGACAGCAGGCCAGAAATGCTGTGTTAAAATTCTTGGCCTGTTCTTGGGGCATGCTAATCTTGGCAGCTGCTAGGCTACAGAGATAGACTCTGCTGGTAGGATCTTATCTCTGATAAGTGGAAGCTATTGGAAAACATGGAACCACGGATCTATTGTCCCAGCTGTGACTGGAGGGGGAAAACTCTTATGTATATAACTTAATTTGAAAGCCGTCTTTATGGAAAAATGACTCCCACAAGAATATCCCAATTCTTGTTATAACCAAAAACACGTTATTTTATTATCATGTGAATATTTTGGCACAGAGATGTCTTCCTGTGAACCAGACATGAAGGTAACTGGTGCTTCTTTTTGAGGGAGTCTGAAGGAGTTCCTGAAGAAGTTAAGCTAGGAAATACTTTTTTATAAAGACGGTACTGAGACATTACTGTAGAAGTACTTTGAAATCACTTGAAAAGCTTGAGGGAAAGTAAAAACATCTACTGTTTACTAAAAATGCTGGCTTAGAGAACTGAAATTTATGTTTTGGAGCATGAGAACTATACCTTGCATAGTATTATTTGCTGAGTACCTAAGGGTTAACTCTCATGGTGTGGTATGTAACTAAATGAACCTATAATTAACTGTGTGTGGCTATTGGTTAAAATGTTTGGAAGCGATATGAAGTGATATTATTTTGCAACTAGTGCTCGTGCCAGCACCTGGCTTTATTAGTTTAGGACAAGAGGTGTTTTCTGATGAGTTGTCTGGAACAAGTAAGGCTGTTCTTTTGGTTTCTATCACACTTTGGAAACTTTTCTCTTGACAGCTCAAGCATTTGTCAAAATGCTCTACCTGGTTGCTCCCAATTCTTTACTATACAATGCTAGCACCACTTCATTTGAGCATTTCACTACCAGTGGGGAGAGTTACATGGAAGATGAAGTTTAGTGGGAATGAGTCAACTCTGTACCATCCTTCACTGTGTACATCAACTATGACAAGGATGGATTTGAGTTGTGTCATTTCCTGTTTTCCCTACCTTTTTACCACAGCAGTGAAGTATGACTCAGGCTCCATGAGACAGCCCAAAGCAAAAGACAGCATTGACATCCCTGCCTAGCAAAGCAAGGCTGTAACAGAACTTGAATAACCCCCAAGACTTTAACCCATTGTGTTCTCAAACTGAGGAGTGCAAATAAGTTTTAGTTCATCTTACCTGGGAGTACCTCCATATTACTTCAGAACTAGCATGCTAAAATATAAACTCTATGCGCAATGTATTTTTTTTAAAAGCACCTCATCCTACATTTTAACGACAGTTTAATTCATCGAAGCACAGAATATGGATGAAGATCACCATCCCAAGATCAAAACTAAAAACAGATTCATAGGATATAGAACTATAATAACTTTGAAGAGGCCCGGGCCTGCAGGTATCACTGTCAAGCTTTCATTCAGTTCATTAGTCTCTGATCCATACACTGAGCTCCTAGACTGAAGTAGAATTAGGGAAAATGGCATTTTTAACAATGGACATTCATCGTCTTTATAATACATGATACAATACTGCACAGATCACTGCTTTAGAGAGGCCTGTTTCAGAAGCAACAGTATTTTGGAGTGATTTTTAATTTGTGACCAGAATGGAAGGAAGGTAGATATGATATAAGAATAAATTTTATGTTGATAACATGCCCAAATCCAGAAAAATTGCTGTCTCATTTTCTTTGTAAATCATCTTAGTGTCAGTGAACATCATGTTGTTGCTTCATTTTCAAAATGCCTTGATCATCATTTTTATTCACTTTTGGCATGAATGTACTGCCTAATATCTTTTTGGAGAGGAAGATACGTACTATAGACAACTCATGTAGTGATAAGAAGGTGAATTAGATAACACAACCAACAACTCTATCTGTAATTCTGTAACACCATCATCCCCTTTTCCAGTCTATTTTAGCTTCATTGTACAAAGTACCCAGGTGGACTAGACATGACTATTCAGTATTTCACAAGGTATAATCCATCGTATCCACAGTGTCAGTTTTGCTTGGACAGCAGCAAATACTGATCCTAGATAAGTTTTCCCTTAATCTCACAATCCTATTTCAGTCTGGAACTAGGAAGTCATACTTTCACTTATACAAATAGGAAATATAAATTAACATGTTGAATGACCCTAAGACAATTAAACTATATTCCAAAAATTGTAGGTGAAAGCATATTAATATATATATATATTTCAGAACTATTTTTTTCAATCTCTTTTTTATGACTGATTTTTAAACTTCCTACATGATGACACTTACTTGGCCCTACATCGATCCAGTCTAATCTAGGTGATAATGGGTCTCCCAAGAGTTATTTTTTAAAAAAGCAAGTATTTTATCAAAAACATTAACAGCTATGTTTTCAAATTATTTCATTTTTTTTTTTCCTGTTAAAATATTTGCCTTGCTTTTAAATAGAAAAATCTACAGAAACCAAACGCAAATCAGACCAGACGTACCAAGAAGGCATCAGAGCAGTAACCACCCAGTAACCTTTCAAGCCAGCTTTCAAGTACAGAGTGTTTGTCATTAGCAACTCAGAAAACAAAAAATCCCACGCTATGAACCCCCGATCTCACAACTTATTTTCCCATAGTGCAGGAGGAACATAATATTTTAAGTCCATTTCCTGGTATAAAACCTTATCTAAGCATTAGTTTGGTAATTCATAGTTGAGAAAAACTTTTATAACAGTATTTCCTGCTAACAGAAGGAAAGGTGGGGAAGACGGTTTTGTGTTTGGTAGTACACAGAAAACTTTGTCACAAACCATATCCCTTAAGAGCATGTGAAACTCAACCTGAAGCTCACGGTTCCAGCTCATGAATTAATGGTTTCGTTTTACATTTTGATGACCATAGAGAGAGACAAGGGTGCAGGTACTTTCTCTCTGGGGAAAACAGGAATGCGTTCATGAGAGACGTAAAAAGGCAAGGAATCCCACAGACTACGAGCTTGGAGCTGTTATCAGATACGACGCAAAAGGGAGGGGGGTGAGGGAGAAGAGAATACCTGGCATGAGACCTGCTCCAAGGAGGGACTGTCTGACGTGGCAGTGTAGATTTCTTTGTGTATCATTCCTTTCAAGTCCATATCAGATTTTGCTGAGCTATTAACATCAGGTGTTGCCACATCGTGCCTGCTACTTCTGCAAGCAGTATATTGATGAAGATAAATAAAAACTGAAGAATCTTATTTGACTTTCAGGTGGTCATGATTAGATTTGCAGAAGTGTCTGAGAAAAATATTGAGGAATGAGCAAGCAAGATACTTTGAGCTGCATACATGGAATCCCCTTTTCTATTTATTTTTGCAAAGCGGAGATGGTTTTGGCAGAAGTTTATCCAGGGAGCAGCTACAATGGGATATAAGGTTTTCTCCTAGAACCCCCTCAGTGGTAGAAAGCTGAAGGACTATGACACCTTGTTTTATTACACATAAAAGTTCCTACAGTTTGAAAAAAGGCAAGAGCCATGCCTTGTGGTTTAATTTGAGAAGAGCACTATTATACAGTATGAGAATCTGTCTCATTAAATCTTTCTGTTAAAAAACTGTGGTCCCCTTCCTATCCTATGTCCAAAAGTTCTTCAAACTAATAATTCTGAATGCATTCTGTAAGATTTGTTCTTCTACTGCTGCTTGTTTTTTGGTCCCTGAAGGGTATTCGGTCTTCTTCCCTCTAAATTGAGTAATGTGACTTAGCAAGGGAATGAGAAGAAAATCAGTTTACATGTGCTGAGAACAGTACATGAACAGTGTGACTATACTGAACAATTATTTTTTCTTTACTCATTTGGTATATTGTGAAAATAGAAGCTGCACTTGGAAAATAGTTGCTGCATATGGTCATGTTCTTTATAAAGCTGAAGTAAAGGACAACTAATATTCCAAGGTAGAAATAATAATTATGAAACTTATAAAGAATGGTAAGGAACCTCCTGCTTTGTGGCAGCATAAAGAAAAGTTAGAAATACTGCACAAAAGTTAAACTAAGGAGAGAGAAAAGTTCATGAACTCTTCATTTTTTAGGGAATTAGAATCAGAATTCCAATTAGTTAAACTTTAGATATCTATTATTGAAGGTAGATGTTTATACTTTGTACAACCTGGGATGTTTCTCGCATTCTGTCATTTATCAGCATTCTCTTGTCTATCTTAGTAATTAGTCCTCAGACAAATATCTTGCATGATCTTCTTTAGACATCTGTTTATAGGAAAACACAATTGTGATTTGATTGGTATAGGTCATGTACTATGGTGATTTCTCAGCCATTTTTTATTTGAAACAGAAAATTTTTTGTAATGGGAAAAGTGGTTTAACCTGCCAGTGCTGGTAGTATTTCTAAGACAGTTACTGCTCAGCATAACAAATTTGTTTGATGCTGACTTCAACTTCAGATATTGCTTTTTGCGCAGTTTTACTAATGAAAAAATGCGAGGAAGAAACATCATTTAGCTGTGCTTAATACGGCCTTCATAATACATTCAACTGAAATACGAAAGATTAGCTGGAGTGAGTCACACTTAATACGGGACACAGGCAGTTCCAGACTCATCCACAATTAGTTTGCCATAGGATATCAATGCAAAATATGTTATATTTCTACAAAACACTTTTTACAACAGCTCTGTTAATATTGCTAGTGGACATCCACTGATGGGAAATAACCTTTTCTGTTTAGACGTGTCTTTCCTAACTTCAGTTTAGCGTTTTGGTACTTTTTCAATATGCTGTTTCTTACATTACAAGATTTCACAGGGTTTGTCTTTAAATGGCATCATTTCATCTTTTATGCTCTCTCATGTTAATTTTTGTTTTCAAGTCTAGGCACCAAGTATTATTGCTATTTTCCTATTTAGTTGCAGAGTTCTGGTATTAAGACAGTCCCATAAGTTATTTAAAAGGTAGTACCATTTTGAGATTACAGTCACACTTGAATAAAACAAGTGTAATTTCCTATTTATTTTAATTAGATAGAAATAGTCTTTATTAAATTAGCTTAAAACAATATTTTTACTAATTGAATCCTTTTGCAAAAGAAAACCAAGCAGCCCTCTAACATTTTTCCTGAAGTTTGAGGAGCTTTGTTTTATAGTTACAATTGCCTTCTTGAAAGTAATATAAATCATAAATCCTCGTCTGCCACAGGTTGAATGGGCAGGCTTGCCTCTCCTCAATGGCCTCTCCAGCCCACAGAAACGTTGTGACCACTCTCCAAGTCCTGCCTTGTTCTCTGTAATGAAAAAATCACAGCTTTTAGCCGATGGTTGTGTACAGGACTGTGTGACCATGCAAACAATCTCTGCATTTGGCACCTGAGCCTGTGCAGCTCACGGGCTGCTCAAAGGGCTCTCCAGGGCTACAGCTTGCCACCCTCACGTGATGCACCCTACACATTTTCTGCAAAACTAAAGGCAAAGAAAAAACTTGTTATGTTCCTTATGGCACTGCCCAAAGGTACTATATCTGAAGATAACATCAATAGAGAGAGCCAGAGCAAGTTCTCCTCACACAAACTATTTCCCAGAGGCTAATGGCAAAGGAGACACAGAGAAACAAGTACCGACAGTTTACTGTAGGAACTCAAAGAAAAAGTGGACAAAGTTAAACGAACTCCAGCTCTTTGTTAGCATCTAATCCAGAGCATTCAATGGTGCATATAGATTTACTCTCTTTGGCTAATGGAGCAGGATATGGTCTTTTGGTAAGAAACAGAGGATCTAGATTTTACATTTTGTGCTCTTCAAGCTCTTACCTTTTAGGAAAATCAGTCTATAACATATATAAAGTTTTAATCTAATGTAAAAAGTATGAGCTGCTCACTAAAACCTTTGAAGAAACAAATACTCAAAAGGTTCAGGGTGTTTCCTGTTTTTAACACAGACCACGTGTTGAAGTGAAGGGGCAGAGCACTTCTTTTGGCTCATGGAAACCAAGGGGAAGGCCCAGGCCTCCTGTCCCTACCCAGAGAATGCTCTGCAAGCCCCAGATATCACAGTGCAATAAAACTATCAAATCACCATTGCAGCCTTTTGCTGAGGATAGATGGTTCAGATTACGTGCAGCCTATTTTCTAAAGGCCACAAGATTCAATTCATCTCTGGCTAAATTTGTAAAACACTACATGGAAAGAGAGCAACTGCAAAGAGGACGTAGGTACAAGAACAGAAGCAACAAAAGGATTTGTGAGCTAACAGCAGGGAGGCTGGGCTGGAAAAGGCAGACATGGAAGGGAAAGTTTGATAGCAGAGGGCCCAAACTATGCGGATGTGTTGGAGTGATTTTGGCACAGTGCAATAGAAATGCAACCCCAATAGGGCAAGATAAAATGGAAAGTTAGCCCGAACATCTTAGAAAGTGCTATCCTAAAGAGAGAGAGAGAATGAGAACAATAGATGTGGCACAGCATTTAAAGAAAAATCTTTCTCATCCATCTGTCCATCCTCTGCCCACACTTTCAAATGTTTCTGGTCATCTAAAAAGTACCCCTAATACTTGGACTCAACTAATATTGGTCAAATGTCTCATCTTCAGGCAAAGCCAGAGGTTCTTACCCTAACTGCTCATGCCTGTCCTTAGCTGAGGGAGGCCAGAAATCCAGATGCTTGTCTGGGTTGGCATCACGTCACCCAGAGCAAGAGGCAAGTACGTGACACGCGGCTGCCCCATTGCTGAACTGCTCCAGCTGCTTGCTCAGCTCTTTCTGGGGGAAAATATTCCTTCTCTTAGAGATTGCTGTCTGTAAATGGGATGTTAATGAAATAAACCAAAAGGCAATTTAGGCTATTTACACTTCAGAGAGAAGCTCTACCTGAATAGATGACACTAAGTCATGATGTATTTTGTATTAATGTTTCAAGTCAATCTGGCGGATCCTGATGTTAGAAATATTTTGTTGCAAGTTTGAACATCGTACCAGATACAAGGCCAGCCACTTGAATGAGAGCAGTGATTGAATTAGGGCTGAGAAATGTATCCCTGGCTAGTTTCAAATTAAAAAAAGAGAGCTTTAAAAAAAGTACAAATGAGGCTAAAAGAATTTATGTTATTTTTCCGGTTTCTGTGCTATAACTCCTTTTCTGTCTCCTCATTTATCTTCTAAGAGTACTACCTTATGAATGAGTGAGCAATAAAAAAAGTATGCAGTGGCTGAGAGAGAAACTCAAGATAACAAGATAATGCAAAATGTAAGCCAAAGTTTGAGCAGAACTGCAAGTTAAGATGTAGATCTGAATATCAAAGTTTCTCACATCTCAGTTTTTGGAAAGTCACTGGATGGATAGTTTGCCTGAAAATTTAATTTTAAAACAGTAGCACAAAATGTGACGTAATATAGGCTAAGTTCACACCTGTCAAAACCTTGGACCTATACTTTCTAGGGGTTTTAATCTCGTCTTCAGACCACGTGTACTGACACATCAGCAATGGACTAAAATAAAACCAAAGCCATTTAAATGCCTTTTAAATCCAGTTTTTCATTTAAAAATTGCAGAGAAGGAACAGTGAATAAAAAAACAGGTATGAACTACCCTAAAGTTAGGCAGTAGCAATTACTGTGCCTAGATGACATGGGAACAGCCTCAAGACCAAAAGGTGTGAGAGTAATAAGATACTACATGCAGCCACTACACTGCCTGTTTTAAGGCTTCCACCGGCAGGATGGAGTTGCATTCACCAGTGTTAGTGTGCTACTTACGATCTGCTGGCCGCACAACCTCAGAGGTACTCTTACTCCTAGCCACTCAGTCTCTTTTGCTGAGATTTTGGACCTGAAGGCCCAGCACATGTCTAGCCTTTGAGCTGGACCTGGCTCCATCAGGGCAGACTGTCCTTTTCAGCAGCAGCCGGTGTCTGCATGGTAAGCTTTCCTAGTGTCCAAAACCAAAAGTGGGGGGTTACAGAAAAGGGTTAATCCAAATTTCCACATTGCTGACCTCCCTCCAGCCTTCCAGGCTGCCCAGGTTTGGGGTTGCACAGATCAGCTGAGGATTCTCAGGGGAAAAATGATGTGGCCACTCCCTGAACCCAGATAATCCCCCGGCTGGACTTCCCACTGCTGCTATCTGCCTGGCTAGGCAGAATGTAATCAGAAGAATTATTATTATCTTTTCAAGCCAACACCAGTGGGAAATTAATTGCTGGAATTATTCTATCAATTAGTATTTTTTGTAGCATTAACAGTGTAGCTGCTAAGTGAGGTCAGCTCTAGTGCTCGGGTCAGACAGCAGGGACTAAGTTGGTCTCCAGTGTTAGTTGGCAAGGACTGGGGCTGGTAAAGAAACAGCAGGAGAGAGAAGATACAGGGCTGAAGTTTCAAGGGATGGGAAGGCTGAAGGGAATATGAAGCTCGTTATCATCAAAAGGAAAGCAGTGACAACTCAGCCTTAAACATGAGGGTACCCTACAAAGAAGAGAACATGAGACAGGGTGGAGCCAAGATGATGTGATCAAGAAGCTTTTACGGTACTAAGGAGGTGGAAATTTTTTAACCAGAATTGATGACAAAACATGAAAGCAATTCCTCCTCTTTACTCTTACTCCTTATGCTCTAAGACAAAGCCAGTTTGTTGGCAGAGTAGCCTGGGTATTTTGTATGCTCCATTACCCATGTGAGAGAGGAGAGCAAAATGCTTTAGGGAAAAATGGAAAGATTGTGGTATACTGTATACGTATGGCAAAGAACGTAAGGCTGTGGTATACTGCAATAGTACTTAGATTTCCAAACTGCAAAATTAACTTGCAACATTTAGAACAGATGATGATTGCATAACTAAATAATAGTCTGCTCTATGCTGTTGATTAATGTGACACCAGCAGGAGAATGAGCATTGATAGAGTTTATCTGCTTCATATTTTACACCAGCTTACGCCATTTTGGGGTCCAAGAACAGAAATGAAGTTTATTTTGGAACCTCTATTTACAAAAATCAAGGTCTAGTAGCTATTATTGAACTTTCAAAGCATTCTGCATGTGGCATTTTGTGTAAAGCTGCCATAGTAAAGGTGTGATTTTCTGCCAGTTCCTCATTTCATTGCCACATGCCAAAAATTGGAAAACAGATGATTCTGAAGCACTGTACAAGGCAAGGTGAAGAAAAGCTGTGGTTAATGAGGATCCCAATTTACACTTGGCCTACAGTCTGTGAAATTAGGCACTCACATTCCCTGTTTAACTCAAAGTGCAAACTTTGGAGGCAGAATTTAGCTGACACCAGTAACCATTTGCTACCTGGGACAACAGCATCACCAGGCAAGCAAAGCCCATAGCTCTGGTGGGAACCTGGCCCATGCCTGATGACAGCTAATGCTGGAGAGCAAACCCCTCGATGACTGTTATTCAATATGCATCAGATAAACTTCTTTGTGTGTGTGTGTGTGTGTGTGTGTGTGTGAAGTGTTTAGTTTTTATTAATGCATCATTCTTTGTTCTTCCAAATCCAGATTCTGGAAGAAAACATGAAGTTAGAGTGCAAGTGCCATGGGGTCTCAGGATCCTGCACCACTAAGACATGCTGGACAACCCTGCCTAAGTTCCGGGAGCTGGGTTACATCCTTAAGGACAAATACAACGAAGCAGTTCAGGTCGAACCAGTGAGGGCAAGTCGCAACAAGCGTCCGACCTTCCTCAAAATAAAGAAGCCACTTTCTTATCGCAAACCCATGGATACAGATTTAGTGTACATAGAAAAATCTCCCAATTATTGTGAAGAAGACCCCGTCACCGGCAGTGTGGGAACACAGGGGAGGATGTGCAACAAGACTGCCCAGCAGTCCAACGGCTGCGACCTGATGTGTTGTGGGCGAGGTTACAACACGCACCAGTACTCGAGAGTGTGGCAGTGCAACTGCAAATTTCATTGGTGCTGCTATGTTAAATGCAACACATGCAGTGAAAGAACAGAAGTATATACCTGTAAATGAGGACGTGGCTGGGTGGGCTGGCTGTGTCCCTGGCCGCGAGTACATTTGCACATACACTCAACATACCTACACGAGACTGTAGCAAAGATCTGCTCTCCCAGAAGAAACGCTGATGAATGGATCCCTCTTTTCTTCTCATGTTTCATTGCTTATGTGGATACACATTTCAGACTTAAGAAAGTCAGCCAGGAAACAAAAAACAAACACCCCTCAACCTCCTGACACACAAAACAGAAGAGATCATTCAGTTAATCTGCACCTCTGGAGCAAGAAGCATTGACTGCCTTGGGAAGAGACACCAGAGAAAAATCTCTGAGCATGGCAAAGAACTCGGTTTGGGGAAAAAAAAAAAAAAAAAAAAAAAAGGTCAAAAACTTGTGTGTATAAGGAGCAGGGTGGGGTAGGGGAAAAGTCCTCAGGCATGGGCTTTGCACAGGATGGGATGGACAGTGCCCCATCGTGAAGCACCCATGTGAGTGTGCGGATGACACAGATTTAGGCTTCTACACTTGTCAAAAGCTTCTGCCGGTCTTGCCCATCTTTTCACTTCATACCACTTGCTACAGCGAGTAGAACTGTTGACATGTTCTGTAGACACTGCTTTATCTGCATTTTGTGTGTGTGTGTGCTGCAGATTTAGCACAGGGATTTGGGACACTTGGGCATAATAATAGCAATATTTAACAATTTATTCAGATAAAACTAATATTAATTTATTTAATTAAAAAGAACTCTACCAACATTTTGGAACTATTCTGCAATTAAAGTAGATAGCTTGCTTTCTTTGTGGAATAATTTTGTAGAAACAGCAAGGAAAAACTGGAGCTGTATATATTATTCTTAACTAGGATATTTCTACTAGTTGGACTTGCAGGATGTGTTCTACAGTACTAGATGTTTAAGTGCAAAAGCTGGCATCTTTATATATATGTACATACACAAACACACTTTTTTTTCCTTGTTTTTATTTTTTATTTTTCCTGTTTGCTGCTAGTTGTCTGGAACAAAAGTCAAGTGGTAGGGGATGCAAATCTTTACCATTTTTTTTTTTTCTTCAATTAAAGAAAGAAGCATTAATAAAATCCTGTTTGAAATATGTCTAAAAATAAGAAACTCCAGACAAACTTCCATCTTTTGGAAAATCAACCATAGGATAAGAGAGTATATTTTGTAAGAGACTATTTTTATATAAATATTTTATTTATACTTCGTCTGCTTGTTCAACCTGTACTTTTTCTCAAAACAGGCATACAATTTGTAATTCTTAGGCTATTTATCAGAGAAAGGGTAATTAGTTTGTGGACACAACAGCAGCAAGCTGGATACATTCAGCTGCAATTGGTGGATGTGTCAGAAAGCAGACTGAACTTTCTCTCCGGATGTGTGTACAAACTGGCTCTTTTCCTGCAGTTCATTTTGCAGAATATGCAAAACAAGAACAGGGTATGTAGCATCAATCTTGTCACATGGCTTGAATTCATGATTGGCATTAACTGGATGCTCATTTATCCCATTCAGGAAAAAAAAATCCAAATTAGCTTCCCACATGCATCAGTCATTAAACTCTGGCATTATGACTAGCAAATGTGCTGTGTGTGCTGTCAGTTAAACCTCTATATTGTGTTACTGTCAAATTTGATCTTAATCAGTGAAGACTGTAGACTGTGACTATAACAACTAGCATGATACATGTCGTCTGATTCTCATAGATAGGATACAACGCTTACTTTTTGTCCAGCTCTTTTTGGCATTTACATTATTCCCAAAAGGCCAGAGCTCAAAAATCCAAAAAAAAAAAAAAAAAAGAAAAAGAAAAAAGAAAGAAAAAAGCAACAACAACAACCCACAAACAAACAAACAAACAAAAATAGACAAATTTAAAGACTGCTCATTTGTATTTCAGAGCCCAGTTAAACCTTCTTGTGTTCCCTTTATTGTATTTCCTTTTTCATCACTGCTAATTTCTACAGATATTTGAGGGGCAAATGTTTTTCTGTTTTTGGATTCATTCTGTTCCCCCTGCTGGATTCTTTTGTGGCTGATAAAAAAATAATGCAAGTTTAATGTTTTTCATTGGGTAAGAAAGATGGTGAAGAGCTACAGATGATAGTGTATGTTGTAACAGGGACAGACCAGATCCTTCCCTGTTTCCCCATGACAGGACCTCATGCCTTTACAGAGGCATCAGTAAAGGAAACAAAGCAGTAGCCAGCACGCAGTACATTCACTGACTCCTCTAGATAAGAGCAAGCATTACAAGCAATAGGCGATACAGATACATCTCGGGTCCAATCATCTTTCCAAGGCAAAACTCCCACCGAAGGCTGCGAAAGTGGAGAAAACTGTCAGCAAACTTTCTGAGAAAAAGGCAACCAGAAGTACTACAAGAGATACTGCAAAGTTTCAACCTGATAGTCTGACCTTTTGGAAGCTGCCTGAGTGTGACGGCATTTTTTCAGACTCACTTCTTGCAAATGTTCTTGTAAGAACACAAGCCCAAGAGGTACCTGAGCCTGCATAATTAGGATTACATACACAGTTTCTTTGCAGACCTGCCACTTAAGACATGATATAATTTTTATGTAATTCAGACACCAGCATGAGATATCAAAAAAAAAAAATATTAACTTAGATTTGAACGTATGACTTGTCAATATAAAGCAATATAAAAGCAATTTTTTCTTGGAATTCAGTCACTGCTTTTAGTTCTTCTAAATACCATGCACTGAGAAATGACAGGGCATAAAAAGCAATGAAGTACATACAGCATGGATGCTAATTACAACACTGTGTTGTGGTTAAATAGCTCAGTTCTAACGTTTGACTTTGGAATCCCTCCCACTCAGTTTGTAATTTTTTAAAAAATTAGTGGATGTAATATCATTATCAAAAGTGTGTTTTCTTCACTGATTATAGCTATTTTACAAATTATTACTTTCACAGCATGTTTTACTATAGGAAAACCATCTGTACAATTTCTGCTTCCCCTATATTTCAATATGCAATGATGTGCAATGGCCAGTGATCAGATTAATTCTTGAAGGACAAATATCTTTAAACAGTTTTACTCATATAATAAAGATGAGATGTATGGTAAAATTAATTTGGTACACACTTGCCCGATATTTTACAATACTGCTGGTGATCTGTGCATCACTTAGAGAAAATTTCAATGTTATTGATAGTTGCGATATCACTTTATGATAACTATAAATTATCTATTATTTACCTATAAATTAAAGAGCAAGGAAAAACAAATGCTGCATTCAACTAGAAAGTATTTGGAAATTTGGTTGCATCCTCTTAGATAAGAGGAATCTGGCCCATAAGAACCTGCCATGAGTCTGGAGGTGATTGGCCATTCCCTAAACATGCTTGGATGGCATGAAGAATAAACAGGAGAGGGAGAAAGATTTATGATTTTGTAGATATTCCGCCCCCCAACAACAGTTTGTTCTTTGTCCTCAGGGATAGAAGAGCTCTGTTTTGACTTGGTGAAGAACCACACAATGAGACTGAAATGCACACAACTGCAGAACAATACAGCTCTCTAAAGAAAATATATCTTTTCATCTCTGCTAACCAAGGGAAGTGCTGGATTGCTGGCCACATTAATAACCTAGCAGAGGCTTTTAAATGAAACATAGATTCAAGAAGCAGGAAGAGTGAGAGGAGTAGGAAGAGTAAGAGAACAAACAGAATTACAAGTTGGGAAACTATTATTTATGAAATCTCACTTCCTTATTCAAACCCTGATTCATGGAAATGTACAGCTCCACACTGGGATTTCTAAGCAAGTTTTAAGGATTTTACCTTTTGGCCTTTTTTTAAAGGAGAACTAACTTGAATACAATTAGCTTGAATACTTGAAGTGTCTACCCAAAACACGAATCAGTGAATGATTAAGTTTTCTTTGCCATGTATGCACAAACCTAACAGAGATATGTCTTTCAAAAGTGATAATTAAATGAAAATCATCCTTAAAATGCATTCTCAAGTGACTCATTTGGTAAAGTTATTGTAAGGGTACATAGTTACTCAGAAAAGGAAAATAATGGACACTCATCATATTATGCAAAGCTGTTAATGAATTACTTTGTGGATTACACAACTGACCACACTTTAACAGCAATTTGTTGAATACAGAACCATCAGAGATGGCAATCAGGGTGAACATATTCACATGAAGATTCCACATAAGTATTTTTTACACCATTTTTACATTTATCATTATTATAGATATCAGGAACAATGCACTGTGAATATCCACAATAAGAGTATTTACTAATACAGTCCCTTGCCACCAGCTTGTAACCCCAAGAAGCCCAACTGGACAACAAGCCCTCCAGTTCTCATTGGTGGGACTAAACTGTGGACTCAGTGACCTGCGGAGTCAGGGGTGGCTAAAAGTGATGTACTGCTGCTGTCAACCAGCTGGGCTACCACCTGGGTCAGTGCTTTAATGTCCCAGAATGAACCAGGTACAGCAATTTTATCACACAGCACGGCAGACAATGAAGCTCATCTTATTCCAAAATGGTTATTCATGGTTATTAACCAATTCATGGTTATCTTGAATAGCTCTCACCATGAAAAGTGACCTAGCTGGCTAACCTAATTTATGTTCCTCTAGTCAAAAATCATACCAAAACTTCCTCAAAAGCAGGCATTTTACTCTTGAACAAAAATTAAGAGAATCATTCATCTGGAAACAAAGAATAATATGATTAAGTTAAAATGTGGACTTGGATCTCAAAGACTTCAGGATTTTGAAGAAGGATACCAGAACTTTGTGATTCTCTTGCCTTGTTCTGAGATGATGCTGTAAAACCTTAAAGGCTGCTCTTGGTGCTTTGGAGTTTTAGGGAAGAACTGATTTTTCCCTTTTGTTGTTATATATTCATAGATTCATCAATAGCATATACTGTCATTTGCAACTGGGGCCCAGAAACAACTTCCAGAGAAATCACACTTCTAAGGGCAGCCAATATATTTACTACTGGTTCTCTCAGGTTCACATAATTCCTGACCTTGATGTTGTATTTTTGTCAAAGAAGTCGCTGTATCAAACTCATGTTAGGGAATATTCCTGCCTTGTAATTGGATTTGAGATCTCTGGGACAAGATGAGATTATATTTACTTTAGGGAAATGTTTCCAGGATTGCATGCACAAAAAAAAAACAAAAATGAGATGAAGAGAATGGTATCAAAATTGTACCAGTTACCTGTGATTATTAGCACATAGCCAAGTTCTCTTAGCTCTAGTAACCTTAGTTTTTGTATTTCCAGTAGTAGCTTGTATCCTTTTCCTGTACCAAAAAATAAGTTGTATATATCATACCAGATCTACAGTTAGTTTTGTGGCTGTTGATACACACAATTCACTAGCAGTATGTCACAAGCCTCGCGACCCCCAGACTAGCAGCATATAAAACCTTGCCCACCTCTAGTTTTTAAGAATGCACGGCAGTTTTTCCTCGGGAACACTGCATTACACACAACTTTCTGGTACTGCAGTGCTTCACTGTTTGCTTTTCACTGGCATGCCTGCCTGCAGCACTTACGTGTCTGTTATTTTATTCTCTCCCAGTACTTGGAGTTTTAGCTCTCTATAGTGTTTATAATCTCTCTGATCCACCCCCAGTCACTGGCTGCTTGTGTATCATGATTTTCTGTCCGTATGTGAGCTACAATACAATAGAGGAGCATTATGCTCAGCACCAACATCATTCACCCTCTCACAACGCACCTCTAATTTTTCAGACCGATAAAAGAAATCTGGAATTACTCCACATCCAATACACCACGTCCCCCTAATTCACCGTGTAAGAATTATTGATAAACCTACATTGGTAGTTATTTAAAACAAAGTTAAAGAGTGGACCAGAACAAGTGTTCTGTAATTGGCTAAAGTTTTATAACGAATTGTAGCAAAACCTGTGAAGGGAGTGCTAAGTTTTGTTCTCTGTCAGGCAAACCCATCAATTTCAATGGGACTGCACAGGGATTGCACCAGAGTTGATGCTTAGTTTTGGCCCTGTAATACCTACAGAATAAATGAAATCAACTTGAATGATAAAGAAACCAATGGCCTATTACAGATAGGGCGCAGCCCAGAAAAACTTTGGAAAAATAGAAGAAGCGCATAGGAAGGAAAGTCCCAGAAAATATCAGTGCATGGAAGGCTCGTTACTGAGTCCACCAGGGAAGGCTGGCTTAGCTGAATGGACAGATTTTAGCACAAGCTCGGGCTGCCTCATTGTGCAGTTGCATTTGGCTCAAGCAAAAACCAAACATCTATTCCATTGAGTCAGCAAAGGGAACTTTTTGTGAGTTGCTTCTTGTGCTTAATTTATTTCCTAGAAAATTTTCTTTTGTAAGTGGGCCCACACAAATATATACTATGGGCTACACAACTGTCCATAAATAGCTGCATTCGGAAATTATTTCAATTTGATCAGAACTGTTTTAAACTGCAGAGGCTATTAACTAGAAGTCAGCAGACAAGGATAGAGAAGCTGCGGTACAGGCAGTAGGGTTTGACCATAATGCCATCACACACAACTGAAAGTGTATAATTTGTCACCACAAAAGTTGTTTTTGCATATCTCCAAAAAAAATAAAAATAAAAATAAAAATAAATCAGGATAATTCCTTTTGGCCTTCAATAATGCTGTGGTGTGAGGTTGTACAAATGTTCTGCACGGAGCCTGGCCTCAGCCAGCTGCTATTATCCTCATAAACAGACAGGAAGTCAGGACACAAAGCACTCAAGGGTTGGCTGGTGGGCACAAAGGAACTCTGTGAAAGACCTAGGACTATGGCACAGATTTCTCAGCTTTTGCCATGCTGTTTTGGGGAACTCAAGCAGTGTCTGATTTGCCTCCGTTTATAAAATACGTATCCAGATTTTAGTGTTTTAGAAAAGTATTCCCTGCATGTAGTAGGCTCACTGCACGTTGTATATAGCTGAAGTGAGGAGACTCCTTCCTCTTCTCAGCCTCATTAAATGTTAAGCATGCAGTAATTAATATAGCCTCCACATTAAGTATGAGTCATACACCAGGGAAATCATAGAAACCTGGTCTTATGTTTTGTCTCCTTAAGTCAAATGATGTGTGGCAAAGCAGGTAGCTGAGAGCAGGCTTTTTAAGTCAGAAGATCTGGAGAGCAGTGCCATGGCTGGTACAAATAGCTTCTGGCAAGCTGAAACTCACTGCAACAGCTGCGGGTCTCCATAAAGCAGGGACAAGTTTCTGTGATGCTTCATCATTGAAAACAAAAAAAGTTAACAAATATTCCAATGGAAAACATTTAACAGGGAAGTGCTGCTGCATGGTGTTTTCCATCACCAAAGGAGGGGGACGTGAGGTGACTCACGCGGGTCAATGAGTTGTGCTTGCTAAGTACAAATTGTGAGACTGAGAATAGAAGCTAAAAAATAAATAAATGGATTGAAGCCTTTCTGAGAAGTTAGAACAGTAATTTATCTGTTTCTGTCTCTCCTTTTGTACTCAGCTTGGGTACCAGTCAGAATATTTTGACGCTTGCCCGTCTTTAGTTGCAAGCCGCATGAACTGAATTCAGATTAAGCAGTAAAGGGAAAAACTTCCCAGAATATATATTGTGTTTATTTAGGCCAGACCAGCTTGGACGAAAATGCAAAATCAATCAAAGCCTAAAAGGAAGCTGGCAAACCATCAGTGCCTCAGCACATCCTTGCTGAGCCTTCATGAAAAAGGCAACAGTGAGGGGCTGAGAAATTCCCAACATTTATAACATAACGATGGCTTATCTTCCAAGAAGATGAGTTAAGGTGATATGCAGACCTTAACTGATGACTACACACCAGAGTTGTCATTTTGATGACTTGTTTGGGCAGGAGTGGTAGTGGCTGGGTGATAGATTATTCTCTCTTTATCCTGCCACAATGACATCTGCTTTATTCACAGATCAGCCACCAGTTGCTACAACAACGCCAGCGTGCTTTAGAAAATGTTGTTGAGCTGCTGAGAGAATCTTGGCTACCCATTAGCAAAATGTTAACTATGCAAAACCAAATAGCGTTTGGTTTTGTTGTAGGAAAGAAGTCAATGCTCTGCAATAAGTAAGAATGTCAAGAAGAATTTACATTCAAAAAGTAGAGAGGGGTTTAACCCATGATATCACCATGATTCAAAAATCCCCCTGGAATTCATTAGTGAGACATTAAGCCTGAAGAAAAGAGAAAATAAATAATGAGTTTTAAAAAGAAAGAACAAATACACTTTCCTCTGAGCAGCTTGTTGTCCACAGCATTTTAACGTGTCCGTTACCCCTTCACTTTTCCTGTTCATTGTCTTGGATTTTTACACAGTAATCCTTTGCTAATAGGGTTTTATTTATTCTTATTTATTGCTTTTCTTCCCACTTAGCATTTTAGGAGATGCTAGGTGCTGCTAAACCATGCTAGGAAACTGCCTGGGCTGCCAGTGAAGTCCCTAGCTCCCGATTTGGAAGGAGGTGAGAGCAGCTTACGTTCCAACATATTCCTTAGAAAGCCAATTACAGAAAAGCATTCGCTGGCGTTTCTGGAATAGCTTTGTCCTCCAGCCAAAGGACGTAGCAGCGTGCTTGAGAGCCAAGCAGTGAAGGCTGTGCCTGAGGAAACGGGAGCAACACTGGGAGCAGGTGAAGGTCCCCGGGAGAAGTTACCAATGGACGCGGTAGTGAAGATGTATCGCCAAGAGCACTGCAATCTCCAGCTGTTAAAGTAGCTGCTTTGTGAAAGATGAATCTGAGCTGCAATGTAAGAGTGAAATTCCTCTGATTTCTAGGAAAGCACTGCTTGTCATCTCCCAGGTGATTCATGTCAGGCTGCCTGCCGCTGACAGTGCTGTTAATATATGTAGTATGGCAGCTAACACAGCAAGAGGCTTCCTCTGGTCCCAGTCCCGGCTTTCTTTAGAAATAGAAGGGGTCTATCTGTCTTGATCATAATTTTTCATCCACCTCAAAGTTAAGTGAATATAATTCTTAATTTGTTTTCCAAATGACTCAATTTTCTTCCCTTTGTCTCCCCAGCAAGATCAGATCGATTTTACAATGTGTTGTACTTCAAATTTAACTTCATTAAATGTTTATAACATTAAGAGACTAATGACATAAGCAATGTCTGTTGTATTTATAGGCTGTATGAAGAGAGCGAAGATCTGAAAGGACTGAAATTCAGATAAATTCCATGAGAACTAAATTAAACATCTATTCTCATCTGTAGAGCACAAAATACTACTATTATTTCAGGGATATCATGTTAATTTAACTGCAAGTTTATCAACCACACTTTCTGTTGGAGTTAGAAATCTAAAACCAGCTCATGGTAGATCATAGGGGTATTGTTTTTCTGTCACAGTAAAAGGTCCCAAACGTTAATCTAATGATCTAGTTACATAACGAGCTCAAGAAATTTTAAGCTACTGATTATTGGAAGAATGTATGTGAAGAACCCTCAGTAGACATTTTTGCTATATTCTAAGCAGCTACAGTCCCCCACCCTGTAGTGACTTACTGCGTCTTGTGGGCCCCAGTTTGGTTATGTTTTAAAAGACATTTTCATATTATGAATGCAAAATCACATTTTTAAAGGAAGAATGCACCTGTATTTTGTTGCTTACCACCCCTTATCCAACTACCATATATCTGTTTCTCCTCCTCAATCCCAAGCTTTCTGCTTCTTCCAGAGGTATTTGTGCTACAGCTGATAGCCTTCATTGCATGGAAACTAAAGGGAGAACTCAAACACTAGCACTGATGCTAAATTAGCACTAGCTGAATTATATTTCAAAGCATTTTTTTTTTTTAAAAGACATTTCTTCAAAATTTTTCTGAAAAATTTTAAATTTTTCCAATGCCTTTTTTTTTTAATTTTTTTATTTTTTATTTTATTTTTAAGTTTGCAATGCAGTCAGATCTTCAGAAGTGGCAGTTGAAAATTGTGTTCAGAAACTGGGAGCTGGGGGAAGCCCCACCTGATGCCCATGTCTGAGCCTGCTTCTCTGAGCTGGGAGGAGGCATGCCCTAGCACTGCTGCTGCAAGTGCCCAGGAAACCAAGCATATGAAAGGGAAGCAGGGGTACAACAGGGGATTAAGGGGTAGCTCAAAGCTTTTCAGCATGGTCTCACCATACCTTCCCAATACTTTCCCAACTTTGCACAGGAATGCAGGCAGACACCCTAATATAGCTGAGCAGCAGGTTAAGGTCAGGTTTCAGCTGGTCTCACATCCATCTGGAAGGAGCATGGGGCTCAGGGCTGTTCTTGTAGGCCTGCAGAAGTTCAACACCAACTTCAGCAGCACATCTACCCAAAGTGACTCATTCAGGGTTTCATCATTTCAGAGGCTAAAGTTCACTCTCAACTTACAGAAAGAACACAGGACAAAAGGTAATTTTAAAAGGTCCCTGTGTATCGCAGGTATGGCAAGCAAAGAGGAAGGCAATATTCACCAGCATCATTGTCATGACTACAAATTGAAGTCTTCCACACGTACTGTATGCAATCCGGGAAAAGTCCAAAGAGCATCCTTAGAAAGCCACCAGTGTCTGATGGCAGCCCAGAGCGAGAGGCGGAGGCGGCTGCACCAGCTCAACCTGGAGCCGCTGTGCTCGGCGGGTGGCACACGTACCCAGCTGCCTCTTCAGCTGTCCCCACAGCCATGTGCCATACTGGCAGAGAGGACAGGTTCCTTCACAGCTACCCAGCTAAACACAGCACGTATCCCTACGACCCCATGGACTGCCATTTGGAGCTAATTACACCCTAGAAGCTTTATTTCCTGAAAACGCGTATTGCCTTACCAAGAGGTATGGATAACATCTTCATCTGCCAGAAACAGGATTAGTTTTGACAGAGTTATGTTTACAAACATAAAATTTATCACTTTTTTTTTTTCCTTAATAGCACCTGTGTACACCTGGAATGAGACAGTAGCTAATGATTTATGTAGGACAGTAACAACGGCTGCTTTTGCTGGAACTGTGCCATAACTTAGTGTCTGCTACTCTGCCCTATTGGGTCAAGACAACACATCAGTCAAGTAAATCACTTAAGTAAATTATTGAGAACTTAAATTGACTTTTTCTACATAATATGTAATTACTTCCTTGAACCAACATTCCCTTACATCACCGATCTAAAAAGCTTTCTATTTATTTTTTAACTGAATATTGATTGAATTTAAATTACAGCCAGCATGTACTATTTGTCTGAAGTTTGGATTCTAGTGAACAAACTTTCCAACAACTTTGTTGGCCATTGCTTGCACTTCCTCGCCACCCACCTCACCCGGCACAGGCTAAGAGCTGCACTTCTGCCCTTCAGGTTCGCAGCACAACAATGAGCCTGATGCATCTGCTGAAAGCTACAGTGCCAAGACAGTTGAAATTAAACTGCTGGGAGACTTTGGGATGCTGAAGCTACATCAGCAGTACAGGGAAAGATGTAAGACAGTGTTACAACACAGATTTTTCAGCACGATATTGCAAAGCAATGAGGATTTTTGCTGGAGCGAGCAAACCAGTTAAATCCCAGAATGGAGAACTGGAAGTGTGAAATCTCTGTGGGGACTACAGAGATCAAGACTCCTAAAAGGCTGCACCTGATGCTGACTGTACCTGCACAGTATTACATGTCTAGAAGTAAAACCAAACACGTAGACATTTCTCATGTCAGTACAGAAGGATGTTCTGGCAGATGACATTCTGCTCTTCATGCTCTTGCCCTTACTTGAAAAGCCATGTCCAAGAATGTAACACTGCAGTAGCATCAGGGCTCAGCTGCCCTGAGTCACAGAAACATGGCCAAATCAGTTTCTCTACCCAGGTGTTTGACGCAGGATCTACAATGTAAAAATGATTTGTTTAATAAGATGTGGGACTGTATCACTGGAATCACTTCAAATATTAGGAGGAAAATCCTAAGTGCAAATATCCTTCCTGTCAGGTAGTTGCTGTGTCCCGTCTCAATCATCCCCTCCAAAAAACTTTAAGATCACTCAGTAAAGTATTTTTCCTCCTTCAGGAGATGATGAAATGGAAACAAATACCAAACTTTTTCAGAAGTGCTTACATGCAAGTCCAGGGGAGGGCAGGAACAGACTCAGGGCTCAAAGAAGAAAGCTTTATAGCTGGGGGAGTCCCACAATAGAACCGAGCCACATACAGGGGCTCGTTCCCTGGGCTGCCTTGGGTGGAACTAGAAAGTCCCTTATATTTAAGTTTGGAATGGTGGCCAAGTGACCTTGCACTGTAAGATACGTTTGGCTTTAAGATGGGACTGAGGAGGTGGCTGCCAGTCCTAGCAGGAGACCCAACCTGTCAGCGTGCAGCATTTCATACTCCTGAGTCAGAATCGTTTCCGGCTAAATTTGGCAGAAGTGGTGAATATAATTCTCTTGGTATTTTATTAGTGAGATGGGAAGTTAATGGGAAAGGGTAGCTAAAAGTACTTCTGCTAAGGCTAGAAAATACATTAAAGTCAGCACTGTCATGGATCACACCCAAGGTCACAGGATTCAGTCACAGGAATTGATCAGTGATATTTACAACTCAACAAATTGCTTTAAGCAAGCGTGACATCATGCCCCACACTATTTACCAAACGAACTACATACAGGGAGGCTATAAAACAGCTCATCAGCCCACGAGTAGGTTAACGTGGCTGGTGAGAGCTTCCGCCAGAGTGAGTACAGCCCAAATCTCCCAGCCCAGCACACTGCACAAAGCTGCGGCTGCCCGAACCTACAAAAGCAAGAAGGGTGGTGGTGGCTGAGCGTACACATTCCTGAGCACTCTGCTGGCTGACATTTCTAGCAAACCTTTTTATTGAAACATGAGATTATAGAACACTGCTTTCTATTTAATGCATTTAATTGTGTTTTAATTAAAAACAATTTTAAGAAGCAAGGTCCTGCTTTTATCTGTTGCAAGAGCAGAAAGCGAAGCCTCTCAGCATGCCAGCTGCTGCCAAGTCAGCTCGTACCTGTACCCAGAGCACTTCTCGTGAGCAGACACTTGTGGGCACTTGGACGGAGTTTTTGTTTCTCTCTTCACCCCACATACCCCTTCAAATTTTATGACACAGAAGGTGAGTTTTATGCTGAGTTAGCTGAATGTGTCAGTTCAGGCAGACTCCAGAGAATTCCAAGCCAGAAGTCATTCCACAGGTTGTCTAAGACACAAAGGACATGTAGCTGGAGGACCAAGCCCCCCCTGCTTTGATGGGGCATGCATGGCCCAGGAGAAACCCAGAGACAGAAGCACTTGCCCACCCACAGACGGCAGGGAGACGGAGCTGCCTTTGGCTCATGGTGCCAGCCTGGCCTGGCGGCTGAGGGCACTGCCCTTGCTGTGCCGTGCTCCGTCTCACACTCCCAATCCAGCCCCAGCACTGTGCAGCTCCTCTGGAGCCGTGGCTGAGCCCCAAGCCCCCACAGAGCTGGGCACAGTTTTTCCCTATAAAGAGGGCGTTATTTTTTTTTCAGTTGCCAAAGGAGGCAAATCCCCTCCCATGGAACTGCATGTGCTTGGAGCTGCTGGGTGACTTTGTGTTGGTTGGTTTGGACAAATGGACTTTTCTTCCTTCTGTTGGAATCTGTCATTTTGTAATGCATCACATTACACAGCAAATTGAATGAATTGGATTTTTTTTTTTTTGCTAACCTTTATGAATCCTCGAGTGATCCGTGAATGGGATCAGCAAACAAATTTTGGCCTAGCTTTCCAAATCCTGACACACGAATTGATTTCAGCAGGACACATTAAGCAAATGATGGATCTCTGCCAAAAGGGCATGTAGGATTTTGCAAGGGGGAGGGGAAGAAGAGGGAGACGTTGCCTTCTCCCTTTTTGCTCCCTCTTAGCCAGTCTTGTTAAGAAAGGGCAAAAGCACTTTAATTCATTACTCTCAGAGCAGATTGGTTTTCTTTGCTAAGCTCTCAGAAGCCCTTCTGCTTCTGGGCTCACCCCACTGCTGCCCTCCTCCAAGCCCTCACAGCGCAGAGCAGCACTGAGATGCCTGCTGTCTCCCGGAGCCCAGCCCTGGTGCTCCTCCGCCCAGGTGTGCTCCGCGTGGGGTTTGCTTTCCCACTGCCGGCTCGGCGGTGCCATCTCTGCTGCCAGCTTCCTAAGGCTCGGCTGACAGCTTCTCAGCACGCTAAGGCTGGCAACGAGAGCTGGGCTGTTGTAACTACTGACAGTAAGATCACAAGCTCGAGGGAGCTTGTTCCTCTCTGTTCACAGCTCTCCTGAGAAGTTTTTGGAGGCTGCAGTCATTGCCCTGCTCTGTATGCCAAGCCAGAGCTTCTGATGCTAATTTGTTGGCACCGCAAACTCCCGCTGCAAACGACAGATCCCATGACCTTCTTCAGTTACAGATAACACAAACTGCAGTTATATTTAAGTGGCACATTGGTTAACCTCGGTGGCTCGCAATACTTTCCTTTGACTCAGTGTCTATCGTTAATAAGGTTACATTACAAAGGCACCTTGGAGTTTCTCTCAGGGAACTCTAGCCAACAAGCTCGCTCTTGTGAGCAGCTTTCTGCACCGAGCCTGTGTTTTAGCCAGGCTGTGCTCTGAAAGTGCTCTGAAATACCAGCAGCGATGGAGAGATTAACACTGACAAAATACCCAATGAACTGGTACTTTGGCAAAACGCTTTCACAATTAGATATACCGCTGTACCAATGATTGCTGCTGTCACTTTCAAATTCTCTGAAAGGATTAGTGGGCAGAATCACCAAAAAAATTTTGGTCTCATCCAGTGGGACTATTGCATAAAAAAAGGCCATCACCAACAGCATAAGACTGGGGTCACAATTTTTGTCTTCTAGAGCAAAAGACACAGCTCTGTCACAAAGAAAATCCCTGAAACCCAGCTCCTTTTTGTATCAGTATAAAGAGCTGTATTTCGGGGGCGTGAGGCAGTGTTGCACTGTGTAGTGAGAATTTAGCTTTTTCACACACATTCAAAGTTCATGCCTGACATTGAGAAACCCTTGAAAACTCATTCCTGTTGATCATTAGCATGGCCGTGCTAGCTGCTCCTTGCTGCAGTAGCAGAGCACGCAGCAGCTCTCTGCGGTAACGCCGCCAGGAACCTGCCTCGAGGAGCTGTGACCGGTGGTGTGTCAGGAGGGCACCACGCGTGTGCTACTTCTGTGTTGGCTGGGAAGAATGAATGCCTGGTGGTGGGGAAGCCTCCCTGAGACCTTTCAGAGGGTGGTGATGGTTGGCATTTTAGCTGCACATCAAACAGATGGCCTGAGAATCGAGAAGCAGTGAGAGAGCCAACAAGGAGCAAGAACTCCTAACCTTACTGGAATGACCTGGGGAGGTCCTTTGGTAGCTCTTCCACTCCTAAAGCCAATATACATCCCTCTATTGAGGAATAGCATTTTCATTCTTACTGAATAAAAGAATGATCCTATGTATATTCATCTAATCAAATCAAATAAGAAACAAATGAAGATGCAGAGTTTGGGTTGCTAGAAAGAGAGACAGGTCCCACTAGTGGATGCTAACAAATTACAGAACCAAATGTACCCCAAGCACACTTACAGACACGTTCTTCTTCTCTCTACGCCCCAAAGTCTATTTCCTATTATCCCAGCAGACCTAACTTAATCAACAAAATCTTGTTTTCACAAGAAAATCAAATAGTAGTTTCTTCATCTCCCCTCTGTTCCAGCAAAAGAGTAGTGACTAATGGAGCAAGGCAGCCACCACAGGCAGCGCTGCTCCTGCTTCAGCCCTAGATGTGAAACTGGATAAAGAGGTAAGTCCCTGAGAACTCTTGTTGTTGTTGATATTCCAGTCACATTTTCTATGGATATTTGCTTAAAAATGAAACTCTGATGAGCAAAACCAGTAGTGTCCACAAAGTGTATTTCTGACCACAACATGTTATTTTCTTGGGCTTTTAATCACCTGAGAGAGAGGACAGATTTCAATCAAAAGCAGAAGTTAAAAGAACCATACAGATTTTTCTGCTCTCCAGAAGACATTGAATACCAGAACAAGACATTCAGTAGCTCTTAAATTTGACTTCATATAGTTATACCGTATCTATAGCTAGTATCACCTATAACAATCTAAAATCTACACAGAAATTTCAGAGGACAATTAAATTTTTGTTTTACCACTGTTGGTGGAGTGTACCCATAGTAAATTTAGTCCTGAACGTTGTATGGCTATTAGCTTGTATGCTAAGAGTGGCATCATCTTCATTACAGAAATGTTATTTGACATCAGAGTCCAACCCGTGGCACCAGATCTCAGAAAGTTGGCATTCTTCTGAGATACAGCACAGCAGGACCTGCAGTAAGGAGGGATAAATGCAGCACTTACATCAAACGCATGCACAGTTGTTGGATTACAACTTTTCGGGACACCAGCAATTTGTTTAAGCACGTACTATAGAATGAGAGAAATCCCCAAATGGAAGAGTATGGAGAAACAACTGGGTCCCAAACTTTACTTTTTAAAACAAACAAACAAACAAACAAACAACAACAACAACAACAAAAACAAACCAAGGTTGTTCTTTTACCATTCAGTTAACATAGCATAGAGCTGCTCTTCACTCTGGTGAGCTGCTGATGAAAGAAGGTGCAGGCAGGTCCTCACTCCTCAGATAACCAAGTTCTAGATTGTTTACTTTGTTTATATATACACACAGAGAAGAATCTAACAAGCAAATAAGCCACAGAGAATAAATTTCCCCCTTTGAAAAGCTGAGAACAAAATTAACAGATAGCAGCAATCCATGCAAACAGATTGCATTTACAACTCGGATTCTCATCCATTCCTTTCTATTCTCCTCTCCATTACTTTTGTATTTCTTATACCACTTCCTCTCCCTTTATTTCTTCATTCTCTCTTGTACCACCTCACCATTCACTGCCTGACCATACTGAACCAGGCAAATTCAATCCAGTAAAGATTCTGGATAAACATATAACTGATAAAATCTGTTCTTTCTTTCCTATATGCTGTATCTATGAGTCAATGACATGCCAAAACTGTATCAGACCTTCTAAAAGGTGATATAGTTACTTAAACAAAAAGTCACTATTAACTCAGCTACACATCTGCTTACTCATCTAATTCCTTGCTAGTTTGCTCAAGAACGTTAATTATTAGAAGGTTATTCTTAACTCTCTGGTTTTGTTACCAAGATTTGTCTCTGGTTTTCTAGGGACAAGACTGCTGAAATTCTGTTCTGTCTGACCTGCATCTTGTTGAAGGTTATGAGCTGGATTTATGCAGTTTGAAGTGATGAATGGGGATTGGGTCATTTCATAGATTAGCATTTCATACATGTTCAAACGAGACAATCAGCTAAGATAATTTCTGCAACACGTGTAATCATTCCTGTATGTCTCAAGCAAAGAAATACTACAACTTCACTATTTCACAGTAAGTCTGAGCACCCAAATGCCTCTTCATCCTTCCACTGAGATTTATGGTCATGCAAATGATACGTCTTATTATTACTAAAATAGCCAGCACCTTACCTACATAAAACAATATTTAAACCCACATGGCAACACACCTACATGGCAACACGAGCAATCTTAAACAAGTCATTCTCTTGGGATTTTTTTTTTTTTCCTTTTTGAGCTTCCTGGAAACATTTATCAACACCAATATAGTTAAGGAAAGCATTCTGCTTTCAAACATGCCAGGTCAGATCATGCTGCCAGTAAACAGGGTACTTGGGTGCAGTAAGACCCAGGAGGGGTTAAGGCTACCTTTGTGACACAGGGAAGTGCAGAGCTATGACAGTTAGAGGAATGCAGGAACAAATACAGGAACTCTCCCCAGTGGCTGAGTTACCCAACTCGCTTCCTCTTTTCTTCCAGACGCTAAAGGTGACAGGCAGGAGATCAGAAGGTCCTCCGAACTGCTCACTGCCCAGAGTCACTCAATTTCCTGACCACAACAAAGAGAGGGAGTGCACGCTGCTGGCTGCTCAGCTGTGTGCTGTAGGAAATACCACTGACCTTTGTGCTTTAAGCACCTGCAAGCAATATTGCCACCGCGTACTGCTCGGAAGCAATCCCTGAGTCACAGGCCCCTTGCCTTGGCATTCGTCATTCCTGGAAGACCCCAACAGCTCCTTCTCCCCTGCATGCTGCTTCCGTTCTCCACCTTCCTGAAGGCCCAAACATCCTGAGCTGTTTCTAGGCTAGCCCCATTCCCTTTCCATACCAGTCTTAGCATGGCAGGTACCTTCTGGGATTGCCTGAGGTATTAGTAGGATAATACTTTGAGGTAATTAAGTTAAACTGATTCCCTACTTTTTCAGCTATTGCTTTGGCAATTAAATACATTAACTAAAAAGTCAAAGACAGGTAGGATTACTGAATGACTGAACGTTAACAAGTGCATTGTACCTTAAATTTTTCCTCAGTAACTATTATAATTTGCATTAATGTATTACATTGAGGACTTCCTCCTAGTAGATTCGTATGTTATGAGATAATTTTCTTCCTTCAAGAGTAGTATTCATACCAATGTAGGAGAGAAAACACATTTATTCCTTCTGTGGGTTATTTGGAATAACTCTGTAGTCCATTCTTATAATTGCTTATTAAAACATGAGTGTTTCAACTCATTTAAATGGACTCAAGTTTTGGAGAAGTTTGACCAAATGAGGAATGCAATCAAGTGATGTTCTGCTACATTTAATGATGCAAGAACAGTAAATACCTCCTCCCTTCCCCCCAGAAAAAAAGAAAAAAAAAAAGATCCTCACAAAACACACAGTATTAAAAACTAAATTACAACCTCAGACACTGAGGCATGTATGATACAGGGAAGCTGAATTCACGCAGTCAAATGTCATTACATGATAATTATACTACTGAGGTTTGCATTTTTGTGGTGGGCCTATTATTTCATGATTTAGAACATATTGTCTCATGCTCTGAGCTATAAAGCATTACAAATAGGATTTACAAGGTGGGTGTTTCAGTTTATAAATGAAAACATAGCTGTGAAGCACGTAACATGAAGATCTGTACGTCCATGCAGGAAGAGTGGAGACAAATACCTTATAACCATGATCAGCTGACTCCCATCAGACTACTTGTTCAGGTTACAGAATTCTTTAGCAGAAAGAATTTTTCACTCCCTGAAAACAAACAAACAATTCCCCCCTACTCAGTGAAATGCACCTGCGTTGGAAAATTGTCAGTATTCTCTATAAAGGGTAAGGTCAAGTCTGAGCAGTGAAGAACCATGACTGCATCAACAGCAAGTCCAGCAATTTCATTTTGCAATACCCTTGTGTTTACCTAAATATATCTCAGTACCTGCTGGCAAGAGATTTGTACTAGACTGCTTAATTATGGCCATTCATACAGATGTGCCAGAGTTGCAGTGATCTGGACTGTGCTCTGGTGTGATGTAAACCCACGTATTTGGTGTAGTTCCACAATTCCTTCTGTGCTTGTGAGTTTGAGAAAAACATCCAAAACATTAGAACAGCACAAAAAGCTCTTTGAACTCCCCAACCCAATTTTTGTAGACCAAGTTAGCACATAGCCATTTCATAGTTTTCATCTGTCCTGAAACTGAGCTGAGCCAGTTGAGCAAAAATTCTGAAGCTGTCCTTGATATTGTCCTGCATATGAACACATATGAAGTCCCTGACTAATGCTGTTGTGAACTAAAGATAATTCAGATTCAGGCTGGGTGTTTTGGAATGCAGGATTTGGCTCAGAACAGATTATCTTCCATCATTTAAACATTTCGGTCTTTTCTTGGATTTCATTGTCTTTCCTTTGCTCTGATTTAATCCAGGAACACGGAATGACTGGGTCCTTTCGAACTGCCCCTTCCGAGGGCTTCTTTGCCAAATCACTCCCTATTCACTCTGTCACTTGTGAAACCATTCAAAACCTCTTTTGATCTCAGTGGCCACATGCATTTCAATAACAGAAACCTCCTCCTGCTTGTTCCCCATCTTGCAGCTTACACCTAGACTCACACTAGCTTACAATTCAGAAGAGTCTTGGTGACAGGAAGAATGGATCCTTTCTGACTTTACACATTATGCTGACAATTTTGAGTTCCATCAGACAAAAACAAACAAAAAAGTTACGATTTTTGACAAAACAGAGTAGCCTTTGTAGAAATTTGTGGGCTTCTACCCTTTAAAAATTCCTTAAATATCTTCACGTTTTCCCCACAACACATCATTATTAGTTTCCATGAAATCTTTAACATCAGTAGTCAGTACCTGTCAAATCACAATAGCATTTGAAATATTTTCAAGGTGCTATCTACAGTCTCCATGGAAGCATTCTGCTGGCTTGTCACTTGAACCCTGTCATGGTTTAAGACTGCATTACAGTTTGGAGACTAAATGGATTTGGATACCAAAACACTCTAATCCCAGCTTACACAATTTTATGAATTACACTACTCCCCTTTTCCATGGGAGAGGCAATGAGGTCCAGGAAGAGAGTCTGGCAGGTCAGTGCCGTGGCACCAGCCATGCTGAGTGCAGTCTTGGGTTGTGGGTTTACCTCTGGGATCTCCCACTTTTCTTTTTGTTGGAAAGATTGTCCCAGATCATGGTGCAGGATGCTGGGGCCCCTCCGAGATCCCCAGGTTCTCCTTTCTGGGTTCCCTCTGAACTTTCTCTCCCAGCATTTCTGTCCCCCATATTCTCCCCCCAGATTATGTAGTTTCCCTACTTAGAGGATGGAGCAGCAGTCTTTTTGGTGGCTGAGCTGTTCAAAGTATGCTGCTGTATCCCAGCTTTGTTAGTGGCGGTGGTGTTCACAACTTGCTTGTGCAGAACATTTCTGGTCAGGCTTGCACTTCTTCATGGTGAAAAGGATGTTTGGATAGCAGTCATATTTATTTCCTTGAGTACACAAACACTAGTTGAAGTTTATTCTGTTGTTCAAGAGAAGAGGTTGGTCATATTTGCTCTATGTTCATTGAAGCAAAAAAACAATTAAAGCTAGTGGGGTTATGTGGACAGCTATGCTAAACAGGTCTAACTCATACAACTGCTACAGATCCAGAACACCAGCTCATCTTATTGCTCCTGTAAGCTGATATATATATACATATTTTTACAAGTGGATGAATTTTATTCAGTCTTTCACTATGTAACTTTTTTTTTTTTTTTTTTTTTTTTTTTTTTTTTTTTTTTAGCAGCTATCTTGGAGAGTTTACACTCCCTGCTATCTTGGAGCCTGCAAGATTTTTGTCAGAATTCTTAGATGAAATGTTCCCCTGCCAGCTTGTGAGAATTTCCACAGTGCTATCTCTCGTTTGTACATCATCCGTAAAGGGAGGCAGGTTTCAGAAATGTTTTAATTGACCAGATTTCATATTTAGAAACTGCGTATGCAATTTTGCTGCTCCTCCAGTGGGAAGGAGCTGGGGCAAGGAGACAATTACTGCTTATATAACCAAACCAAAAGTTAAGATTGAGTTTGCGTGTAAAGCATGAAATAAGGTATCAAAAAGGTATCAAAAAGATATCTACTTTGACTTCTGTTATTGCTTCAAATTTTTCACTTAAGCAAACTTCCATAGAGCTGTCACTAAAAGCACTTCCCTTCATTTTGTGTTACAGGGAGTTGGTAACAAAATTGGAGCAAATGCACATTACAGTGAAGAATCAGAATGTCCCAAGTTATTAGCTGGTGAAAGACAGATAAACTGGTTTTGCCAGTAAAGAATGCCTGTACTTCACCTTCTCTAAAATGAGTGATGTATGAAATGAAGCCTTAGATTTAAATTCTAAATTTCATGAAATGCACAGTAGCATGAATTTGGTGCTCAAAGACTGATTTCTAGAAGAGCAGAAGCCTTTACACCATGTAAAACACAGAAGTCCCACTGAAAACATATGCATTCTGCCTGCAAAGCCCCACGTCTCAAGATTTCAGTGAAGGTAATTGCAAGTCATGACTGGAGTCAAAATTAATCTGTTGAACTACTTTTCACATGTATTCACAATCTGCGCTAGCAATACCAGACCATTTAGAGCTTTTCAAGTGAGCAGTTAACTGACTTGGATTTGTAAACACTTAAAAAAAAATTCTTGCAACTTAATGAAATCTTATTACGATTGGGGAAAAATTCCTATCCTTTCTCCTCATATGAAGCAGCCAGAAAACTTGAATGCTTTAAATTCCTTGAATTTAAAGGAGCTTGAGATGTGTTTTGAAATAATAAATGCATTTCCTCTTCCTGTCTCTATTCCCATTTACTTTGAATGACTGAAGTTACTCTAAAATGTTTTATGCTTCACAGGAAGATCAACAACAAACAGATACACGCAGAGAATATCAGAATTCAGATTCTGTTTTTCCTTCCCTCCCTCACTGCTTCCATTCCCTTTAGACGAAAGGTAGCAGGGCCATCATGTTATCAAGGAAGCCCAAAGCACACCAATATTAGATGTATATGCATACAGGAAAGAAGAAACATATGAAAGGAAATCCGTTTTTCACTCCTTTTTGGGGTAAAACCCAGAATTTTTCTCTCCCCGTGAGTGAGAGCACAATCTTGGTGTACCTGGTGGCTCCCCGCCAAGAACCTGAGCCTTCATGGGGCTGCGTGCTGGGAGAACAGAGCCACAAACCATCCTTCCACATCCCAGCCTTTTGTCCTGAACACATGGTTACTGGGAGCTGAAGGACCAGAAAAACTTTTTGGCACTGGCTAAAATTAGCACATCCTCATTAGAAGTTTTTCTGAATACCTTAAATTCTAGTGAAACAAGATGCAGGCACACTCAAGCTATTCAGAGCACCTGGAACAGACTCGGATGGCCCAGAGCTCAGCACCCGGCGAGGCAGCGTGCTGGAGCACGGTGTGCTCTGCCCCAGGCACCACCGTGCCCGCCGCCCAGCAGCCGAGCTGTTTGCCGAGGCCGAGAGCGCCGTCCCCAGAGGAGCTCTCATTCCTTGCATTTTTAAGGGAAGCAGTTCTGACACTTAACAGAGGCAGAACCAGCAGTTGGTTGTTTCTCCTCTTCTCGTCTACCAACAGGTGACTTTGAGCTGAATTAAAATAGGACTTGGAATGAAAAATAGCCACTTTTGCTCTGCAGTCTCTAATTACTCAAAGCCATTAAGAAGTTCTTGTAGAATGGAAAAGCTGCAGCATTATTTTCATTTCTCTTTTCCCTTGTTGGTAACCTGCACACAGATCTGAGGCTCTCTCTTTGTGCTCACTGAGCTGGATCTGTAAAACATAGTCCATACAACACATGCTACCTAATGAAGCTGTTTGAGCCCTCTGACACCCTTTGAGATTTTCTCTTCTCTCATTTCTTCTTTTTAATTCCATCTCAGCAAATGCTAGAGCTCTGGCTGAATGCAGGCCCTTCCTCTGCAGAAGCTGATTGTAGCAAGACTTAGATTGCCACCCTTTCGAAGAAAAATGCCTCTTGACAGCTCTTTGGAATGAAGGGGGAGTTACGTGCAGGAGTGACACTGGCAGAAAGAGTTGGCTCTCACTGTTTCTTGAAACTGCATAATGAATGAAATGTTTAACAGAAGAGAGGATGTAGGGCTGGCAACACGTATTAGTTAAAGGGCTTTTTGAAGCCATCTGTCCACCAGCTTTAGCCACTACTGAATGAAAATTCGTTTTGAAAGCACAAGGGACAGACACTCTAATCTTCCAGCTCTTCATCCTCCACTGCAAGCCAACCAAAGGCACTCGCAAAGCTCAGGGAAGGAATGCAGTCCTCAGCGAAGAGACAACCACTTTGCAATCATTTAAAATTGTGATGCTGACAATACTTGCATCAGCCAATGGTATTTATAAATGCAAAGTAACAGTAACGACTGAAATGATAAAAATCAGCTGCATAAGAACCCTTAAGTGCAAATTAGCAGAATTTTAGCTAAATCAGACAGCTTCAGTCTCTTCTCCAAACATAAAAACGTGTCAATCAGGAGTCCTGACTCTTAGCTCCTCTCTTTAATCACTGAACCAAAACTTCCTCGCTACAGCTGGCTATGCTGATGTTCCTTTCAGTGGAAGCATTCTTAATGATACATGCTCACCTCTGCTTCTGCACGGAATGAAGACAGAACAATCCCTGTATTGTGGGGATATTTTGTGGTAATTACTCTTCACAGGGATCAGAAAAAAATAACAATAAAAAAAAACTACTAGTTGGTGAGTGTAAAACCCAAATTACCAACAGCAAACACACATTTTAGTTAGAAATTTTTGAAAGTACCAAACGAGCACAAATTGCAGATGTAAGAACTCCCTACCATCCCAGTGATGAGCAGGCAGTAGGAAGCAGCGATTGTTTCATACACAACAGAAGAGGACAGCTCAGTGACTCTGATGAAACTCTCCGTGCTTGAGACCAGCTTCCTACCCAACACTGTACACTGTTGGTTAAACATAAGCACAAAAGAGAATGAAACAACTTTAAACCACTAACCATACATTGCCAAATGTGGGAAAATGACGTGTTAATTTATGCAACAGGATCTGAAGAGCAATGTAAAAGGAAAGAAAACCATCCAGGCAAATGTCTTGGGTGCGCCCTGGCCTACTGGATCCGTGCACCTGGCAAATCAGCAAACTAAAGCAAACAAATGTGGGAAGTAAGTTCATGTTTCTGAAGAAAAGAAAATAAGACAATTTCCCTCGCCCCCATTCTAAGTTTGCATTATTATACTTTCCCAGGGCTATTCCATGTTAGTTGTTACCATCATTCACAGCCATTGTTTAGACAGCTTGAGCAGTGGCAACAGAAGTGAAGTAGATATTTATGCAGTTGAAACTATAGCATACAAGTGCATCTTTGGTCCTAATTTCAGCAGGAAGAGACTATACAGAGGGAGTTAAAACGGATGTAATATTGAGGGGAAAAATAAGCCCTTGAAAGTTTTGTCCCCAAATATTTTAAAGTAGCATTCAAGCAATTCATTCTGTTAATGGTACCTCACTGGTAAGGCTGTGTGGTGTGCCATCTGAAACCCAAATAGCTCACACAAAGTTATAGCCCAGAGAAAAGGCCCCAGATCCCCAGCCCTGCTAAAAGAATATTTTGGCGTTGGTTTGCAAAGATGCAGTTTGTTAGTTACAAAGTGTTTTCGGCAAGAAAAAATAAAGTGCCATTTGGAAATGTTTGCACTGCTCTGTGGGCAAAGCCGTGAGAAGCCGTGTGTGAATCAGGTACCTGCCAGCTCTGCGACCCAGGGGCTGAGTGGCGTTAGAGGGAACCACGAGTGGGGATCCAGGAGGTCCTGCACAGGTGGGATGCAAGCCAGAGGCAATGCCAGCAGGAACCCCAAGGCGATCAAAACCAAGATGTTGGTGAACAACCAACTTATCTCCCAGCCACGTGTAAAGCTGTGCTAATGGACTCCAGCAAACCTGCGTCCAGGCTTGGCTGTAAGAGCAGGAACAGAGGGAACGACCTGTAGGACTTTAGAGGCCCGGAGGGCTGATGCTGGGGAGAAAGATGCACAGCAAACAGGAACAGCTAACAGGCACAACACGCCATTACCATCAGAAAAATACTTATCTGCAAAGCACAAAATTATTGAAGACCCTAATCCTTTGCTGTGGTTAGAGTATCTAATAATTACCAGCCCTTTAAGAATGTTAAACTGCAGAGAAACAAAGGAAAAAGAACCTGAAGGAAAATGGTACCCTCTGCCCAATCTGCCAGTGATATTCCAGCCCGAGTAGATGTGCATGCAGCAGACTAAAATTCACCACTGAAGGAGAATGGTCACTGACTGGCAGGCTACCTTCTCCCTAGCATTTAATTTAGGCAGGGCTGAACAGAACAGGTTAAAGCATGATGTAATGAAAGACAGAGAATGTGCTTTGTCTGAATGGAAATGGAGTTTGGATAAATAGCCACATAAAATGGAATATATATTTCTATTTATTTGAAACGAGTATCTGCAGACTAAAATGATTGAAAAGTATCTATATAGGTCTATTTAAAACTGGAGAGAGAGGCAATTTGAAAAATAACTATCTTATCTGCTAGCAAGCTGATAAGGGGAGTGATATGACTGAATGCTGCTTTTGTTTAAAAGCAACCGAAATGATAAGAACCAGAATGCTTGCAGAGATGTGTGGCCAGACTACATTACTAGCTGGACACCACTTAAAAAACCCAACCCCTAACTAAAATGGCAAATTACTCACTTGGCAAATACAGAAACATAGCCCCAGCTTGTGCCAACTCCCAGTCCCAGTTCCACTGAGGCACCTGAACAAAGCCCTTTCATAGGCAGTGTAATTTAGGCTACCCGAGGTAGTCAGGATGCTCAGGTGTATAAAGGGGCCTCACGGAGCGCCAGACAGAGACAAATTCACATGGAGTAAGCGAAGCACTTTGCTGGCATGTGGACGTGGGTTCCGGAGGCTATTCCCCATACAGAAGACAATCACTGGCAGGTAATAAAGGAGGCATTTATGCGATATGTCAGCGGTTAGTGCAAAGCTTAAAAGAAATGAGATCATGTGGCAAGATAGCATTCTCTGCCTTTCCCCCAGGGAAAGGAGCATTACTGTTATTACTATAAGCCATTGTTACCGCTACTTCTTTGAAATAAAATGTGACACAGTATTGTCAGCTGATACTTGTGCGATCGCAGCTATCATAAGTTGTGGTTTCCAGAATATTAATCTCCAGTTACGCTACACAGCTACCACACAAGTGTGCAGCACAGAGACAGACAGATCCCTGGAAAATACCTCAATAAACAAATAAACCAGCCAACAAGCCCCAAACAAGATCCCCCACCCTCAGGTACTGCTTTACTTTGAGCTCTCAAAAGTTAAAAACAAAAGGGACAAACCAAAGTAACAGCAGGTTCATACAAGAAGATTCACTTTGCATCATAGACTGGACAGTATAGCTATAGTAATTCAGCCCAAGAAGGACAACAGAAATCCAGATTATCATGCCCCCTTTAGTACAATGTTTATCAGAATATTTTTCCATTTATTTTCTATATTTTCTATAGAAAAATAACTCAAAATAATATTTTATCTGAAATGCAGGTCTATTTGCTTATTGTAATGGACACAACAAATACAATATGGCTCCTCCTAAGATATGATATCTTGAGCAAAACAGCTTCATTCCAGTTTCTTAGTACTTGGAGACATTTAATGAACCTTGATTTCAACATTGAAACATCTGAATTCACTTAAAATTTCAAATTAACTTCCATGATATCCATGAAAATTTTGTTTTTCCTTTAGAAAATTTAAAGGCAGCATATGTATGGCAACTGTACTTAAAAAAAAATAAGCCAACAGATAACTGAAGAACAGATGAACACCTTCTGAGACTGAACTGTTGTATATCTACTAAAAGGCTCAGGAAACCTCTGAACACAGGACTTTAAAACCAACCCTGTCAGCATGCCGTATCATGGGTCACTTCAGCTATGGTGTAGTTATATCCAACTAACAGTAAGAAGGTTAGCCACACTAAAAAGTACTTAGAAAATTAGTAAAAGGAAAATCATATGAACATTTGTATTTATCCCACTGACTTGCTTTTTTTTTTGGGTAACTAAATTACATTATTTATTGAATGGAAAAAAATTTGCTTATGGATTCTAGGCCATCAATGAATGAGGTACTCGTAAGGAGTACTACACAGAGCCACATTTACAGACTATGGAAAAGCACACTGCTTCCTTTCAACATAAGCGTGCAGAGCAGAAGAGAGTGAGTACATAAGAGCATCAGCACTACGTAAAAGTGCCAGAACAGTGTCCATTAATAGACAGTTCCCCACAAGAATACCAGGCCAGTTCAGTAAAGAGATGGTGTCTGGTTTCTCAAATGCTTAAGATTTAATTCTGCAAAGACATTTCCAAAACCTTCACGATTACCATCTAGCAATCTGTCAGGGCTGGTCCCAGGACAGTATTTATCACTAATAATATCCAGGATCACCCTAACTACAACAGCTTCATACTTCCATCTGTAAAAGTCAAAATATGGAAAAAAGGCAATATGTACATTCAGTTCCTTTTGTCCTCAAAATACTCTCTTGCTTCCCTGAACTGTGCAGTTGCACATGAGATGAGCAAAGAGCATCTACAGCCCATCAGCAAAACAAAAATAAAAGTTTATTTCCTTACTCTCCAGAGAGAAAACTGTTGCACGGGTAGGGAATGTTTCATTTGCTACAGGATCTTACAGCTGACAAACAAGCACAGTGGCACCACACTGAACGCAAGCTGAAGGTAAAGCAGACCAAAACTTCTATTTCCATCTGCATGTATTGTACAATCTTACATACAATAAGGCTGGATAGAATTAGGCTTTAATGTATACAACCAACAGCCCCATTTTTCTAAATATATGTGGCCATAGTTTCCTCTCAGGAAAGCTTAAAATCTGAAAATCAGGTGTAAGCGCATGGAAGGACTGAATTGAAGAGCTGGAGACATGTTTATGCCACATTTGCAGTTCATACCGAAAATAGTCTTAGCTAGCTACCTGCCTAACCATCTTCAAATCGTCTTTTCTCACGTCTTTTCTTATTATAGATGTCTCTGCAGAAGGGACCAGAAAAATGAGATAAACTTGTACAGAGGTGTGGTGCTTGTGCATGGAACATGTTTCCCCAGCAGACAGGTGCAGAGGGGCTTTCTCAAGAGACAGTCAGGTTGCTGATGGGAAGCAACACGATGCTGGGGTGAAAAGATTACTTTTGTTCATCACTTAAGTTTTTACATTGCTAACTTGAACCTGAAGCACTGGAGAAAACTGGGATGTAATGGCAGCACTTCAAAGCAAGTGAAGTGAGAGGCAGATTGCTTTACACTGACAGAGAAAAGTGCACGCTGCTGTGAAAATGAGATGAGAGAAGGGGGGGGGTTAAAATATGAACAGTGCAAAAGTGGGTGAGAAGAGACAGAATCCCTGATACCATTTGGAGATCTGGAGAATATGAAACAGGTAAGGAAGTTCAAACAGTGAGGGTAAGGGTTTAACAAATAGGCCAGCACAGTAAGGCTGTAATGTCAGATCCTGATGGAGCTAAGTTAACGGTAGTAACCATGCAGATTTTGAGTGCGGGACATGAACTGGATGACTGGGAGGTGGGACTGTCTAGGCTGAAGCTGGCAAGTTTAAGGAAGCCTACCTTGGACAGAGGAAAGGAAGCCACTGGCAAAGCAAACTCGCTCACTCCTAGCAGCATAGAAGTAAGTGCAGGAAGGAGATGCTGGGAATAAAGCAGAATTAGGGAAGCAGGCTGTGAGGGGTGAAAAAACCATGGGATGAAACTCAGAGTAGAGCAATGCTGTAAGAGTAAGAGACGTATAACCATGAGCCAAAAACTGCTAATGTTCTTCATCTGCTGGAAAGGAATAATGTTGAAAATGCAACAACAGGCACAAGCAGCGAGCTCTGCAATCCAAACGAAAACATCTTAGGCATGTGACAGTATGCAGACACAATGGGTATAATGCAATATTGCAAATATCTCAGAAAAATGTGTTTTGTAAGAATTTCGTACACCAGCTGGCACAAAACAGACACTGCAAATGCCCCACGCCGAGCTTCACAAAAGTTAACCAGGTCTCAGCTGGCCTCAGTCCCAGCAGCAGGATGATGAAAGAATTGTTTTATGGTAAAACTGCAGATGTGTTTCAAGAACCAGTGTTGCTGTGATCCCCCAGGTCACTTATCTTTCCACATTTGAATTTTTCCTTTTTAAAATGGCAGTGCCCAACACAGTCTGTTCTGACAAGAACTAATGATATTCTTCTTCCACCCTTGCAAGATGAGTTTCCTGGACACCAGTTTGAAATTTCACAGAGCATGGGACTGCAAGAGTATTTTGGGCTCTAAAAAAAATATTTTTCCCTGACCCCAGGCAGCAGAATTGTTTCTGGTATTCCAGTGAGAGTTTCAGACCCTATCACTTATCTTCATTAATGTAATGACCTGATCTATAGATAGGACTAGCAATTTGAAAAATAATGTGTTTATATATATTAGATCACAGTTGTGTAGACAGAAGCTATTTTTTTTCCATAATGACAATGCCATGAAATGCATTCTATGAAATCTAAAACATCACCACTAACAAAACACAAGTAAAAAGATCATGATCCCTAATTAAATGGAATTTCCTTGTTGATGCAACATGTACAGATGCTCCTCTTACCTGATCTACCCCCGATCTCAAATATCACTGAACATGACTTTTATTATCCTCCTGCTTTTGGCCCAAACCTGCAGGCTTTACTTGCAAGTAATCAGAGAAAGACTTTCTGAAAGAGCAGCTCTGGCACTGCCCAAAGATATAACCCTTCAAAGCTGATTCCCATAAATTGTTGAGGTTTGCCAGAAATTACCTCTACATCCCTATAATCCCAGGAATAAGTCTCGATTTCTGTAATGTGTCAATAATGAATTAGAAGAAGAATTTTATTCTTTTCTCTTTCTGGAGTCTATCTCCACCTGTTAAAAACAAAACAACAACAAACCATAACAGTAAAAATCATTATAAAGACCACTCGTTACTTCTTAAGTCAAAAGATTTAAAACTTCCCTTTTAAAGGTATAATCCTACTAAACATTAAAAACTGAAGTTTTGAAGAGAATTGGAAAGCTAATATGGAGGCTCATGCAGAAGATTTTTCCTAGTCTCCTACAAGAGTGTAATTGACCTTGATTTTCATTATGTTTTCAGCTTGGGACATATAACTCACTTTGTGGTTAATTATCTTGCACTGGAGTCCATGACAGTGGTTTGAGCGTAGAGTAGTGTGAGAGTATGTGGGTATAACCAGATCCATTAGAGTCGCACTGAGCACAGGAGCAGACCTCAGCTTAAGAATTTACTAACTTACCCAGTATAATTACTATCAGCATGAGGCAGGTGGGTATGGAAGGAAGAAGGGAAAGATCATTTTTTTCCTTCCCTGGAAAGTGCCCAATTAAAAATGGATAGAAAAATGGATAGCAGTGCTAAGGTGAGATCAACCTGAAATTCCCGTATAAGGAAATAGAGGGGGCTTGTAGTGTTGTAGGTTTTTTAGTCTTTGTTTTTGGATGAGACCTTGCCCAATTCTACAGCCTTACCTGCCCCCGAGCTCCCCTTCACATTTCACCACTTTGTAAATATCCAGGCTAACCTGCAAGTAATGAGTAGATACTTTAAGCTTATTTCTTGCTTTTTTTTTTTTCTTTAAAAAAAAAAAAAAAAAAAAGATGTGGAAAGTTAAGGATGTGCTGTTATGCTGTTTCAGAAAGGGGATGAGCAAGTATTGGGGAAAGTGGTAAGAAGATGCAAAGAAAAGAATTGAAAGGTATTTATGGTGCAGCAATTGCAACACTGCAGACAAGTCTTGGCAGAGAAGTCATAACAATTACAGATAATTATAATTGCATTTCCAGTATAGTGAGGAAGGTTGTGTAGTTTAATGTAGATAGTGGGTAGGGCTGAGGTGCATGCAACGCCCTGGAGAAAAGAGCCAACCTCTGCAGGAGTGCATGTGCCTTTGGTAAAATTCAAGGGGATCAGGCAGAAGCAGCTCATTTCTAACCCCAGATTGTGCCCCGATACTGCTGTATGATAAAACTGGCTAGATGCTGATAAAACTAATCCGATTTGCTCCAGCTGGGGTGTTGGCCAGAGCTCGGGTGGCAGCGTGGGGATCTTGGCCCCTCCTGAGGCGCTGCTGGGTAGGACAGGATCTGTCCGCAGGCCCGCCGAGGAGCTGTCCACCGCCGGCCGGGCTGCCCGTGCCTTCTGCAGCTGTTCTTGCTTTAGCAGCCTCTCCTGCAACATCCAGCTGCCTCCTCAGGTCCAAATGATAAAAGGCATGGGTTTCTGTCAGAAAAACAGCTGTTGGGTTGCATTGTTGTTCCTAATGAGAGCTTCCTCCAAGGCCTTTGGTACAAACTTGCTGTCTTGTGTGTCCCAGAAAGCACATGGTTTCCCAAAATAGCCAGAGATTTACTCTGCTCTGAATTGCTGTTGTTGTTTAGGACTATAAAAGCTCAAAATATATATTCAATTCAAAAGAAAAAGACACAAAAGCCACTTTTCACAATAAAGTATTTTCCAGCCACTGCACACACTGCAGGTTCAAGAGACGGAGTCTAACAGCTACTTGTTCTCAAGCAGGTATGGTCACCAAAAGTGGCTTGGGCAGATGCCATCCTTTCTGTTTGACAGCAGAATTTCCCGGATGACTTCTGATTTTTCGTGCTGCCATTATTCACCATGGTTTGCAGTCTTATCAACCAAGGGGAAGAGGGAGCAGGCTGTGCACAAATCTCATCCTTCAGTGCTCTTTGCCACAGCAAGTGCCGAGTTGTCGGGGTATGATAGGTGGCTTGGTCCTTGAATCCGTGTTTAACCGTTTGTGTTTGAATTAAGAGGAAGCCTTTTTTCAACTATGCATATATTTGTCTGCACTGTTCCTGAATTTGTTCCAGCTGCAAGAGGCTAGCATTAGGTAAGTACAAGTATATTGCTAATATTTGTGCCAAAGTGCTATTTTCATATCTGGGTAAGATTTCACCCTGAACAGAAGATGTCCAGCTCCTGAATGAGTTTCACTTGATATTTTCCAGCAGCCAGGCAGGTGTGCAAGCTCCTGGAGAGGCTTTTTGCTGCCGTAAGAGGCAGCAGGCTCTTCCCATAGCGCAGCGCTTTGCCAATTCATCTCACAGCCATGAGACAGCAGAGTCAGGCAGGCAGGCAGCCCTGCGCTGATCCCACTGAGCTGCAGTTTGCTGTCTCCTAGGAGATCGAATCCCCTATTTCCCCTTCTACCTAAGGTTTTACTCTGTAGTCTCAAGGAGGATTCATTCAACTCTGTTCTGCAAATACTCTGGATATGCAGTTTGCAGTAGCTTTACCCAAGTCTGAGATAAAGCACTTGTCCTGTTTCCCCTGGAATTTAACTGAAGTATTAAAAAAAAAAATTGTACAAACATGACCTGTGCCTATATAAATATTTGCTCATATTTGGTAAATGTTCATATATATAATTTCTAAAATGCTCCTCTTACTATGCTAATTTCCACGTTTCAAAAAGAAATATCTGTCCTGCCCACTTTATTCACACTGTTATGGGAAACTAGTGTTTAAGCAAACTTTTTAAGACCAGCTTATCAAAGCACATTTTGCAAGTTCACTTAGTTTTGAGTGAACTCAACAAATTTTGAAAGCAAACATCATTGGAGTTTGACCAATTTTGGAGTGCTGAGGAAAGAGTTATTTTCTATTTGCATTTTAAAGATCGACCGAAATCTTATGTTGGCTGCCTTGTTCTGCAGTCTTTGAATCCTCTTAGGAAAGTCAGGGATACCCACAAACAATAGAATTAAAATCTGTCTTTAGGACTGGCAAACCATTCACAGTTCTGTCTAGCTGCTTAGCATAGACTGTGCTAGGCCTCAAGGAGAGAATAGGCCCCTAAAGAAGCAATAATTTTCAGATTGTTGTGTACAATGCAGTGATAAAGCTCCCTGTCACATTTTTCTTCCCAGTTACTGAAGTTCCCATTCAGATGAATTGTCACAGCTTCTTCAATCCAAACAAGCACCCTTCCGGCCTTGTTTGCATTAAAATGTGATAAAACTAAAGGTGACTTTAGCACAGCTGTGCAGAAAAGTGGATTAGGTCAAAGTGACAGCGTTTGTTAGGGGCTGCCACAAAGGTAGTTCAAGATTTGTCTAGAGCGCTAATGTGGGAGAAGCAGAAGTTTCTTAAACCCAGACATTTGTAATAAGGCTACAAACAAAAAATACTATTTCTTTCATCCAAACCTAGTTTTCCCAATGGCAGTAGGCCAGCCTGTTGACCTGTTGTCACAGAAAAATTCGGAATGGCACCACAAAACAAAGTGCCTTGTATTTTCTGTCATTCTTGCCAGCCGTCATGCAGAAGTCGAGCGCTGCTGTCAATAGCACAGCACCGAAAGGCAAGGCCAGCACCCCGACAGCACGCCGCGTCTCCAGCTCCTCCAGGCAGAAAGACGCTGGCTCCAGAGCTCTGCAACGGGTTCCTCAAATGGGAATGTTTTGTAACACTTCTTCAGAGGGAGAAGTAAGGAGGGTCTGTTCTCATCAGTGCTTCAGCAGTAATCAGCAGAGGGCATTTTCACGTTACTATCTTTTGAGCTCCCATTTCTATTTTATTTTACTTTTAAGGGAAAACCCCACCAAAGCAAAAAGCCATCAGAAATAGCACCCTTTGCATGCCACCTGCTGGCAATTTTTTGTATTTGGCTAAGATGGGGGCAGAGCATAATTCTCTCCATGACTAGAAACACAATGTCAAAGGTTGGCAGAATAATCAACGACAGTCCCATGTCTGAGCACATGGGGCTATCTGAGTAGAAGCAGGAGTAGGCCACCAAAATGCACCTTCTGTCTACAGCTCTACCATTTATTCCTTCAGCTCATTGACAGATCCTAACCCTCAGGGACAGACACAGAGATATGCTATTAATCTTCCCTGTACTCAAATAAAAACCCTGAAGAAATATACAAGATGTCACTTTATTTCAAGGGGATTTGTATCTCAGGCTTGATCTAATGCACTTGCACTAGTTAAGGATGATAGAAAGCCTCCGCATTTATGGGGTTTATTTTCATGTAGGCATTACAGGCAGTATTAATTATTTCCATGCCCTGCACCAGAGTCACCTCCAGGAACTGTGGCCCTTCAGCAGGGCAGCCTGTGCTGCAGCATGCTGCTGCATCACACAGGGCCAGCCTGTGCTGCAGGGCAAGGGAGCTCCAAGCAGCAGTGAAAGTACAGGAAAAATAATAGGGAGTGTGCTGAGGACTCTTGGGTAAGTTATAGATGTGAGGAATTTCTGAAGGAGTTCTACACAAGTATGCCAGACCATTTGAAATGGTCTCCTTTAGTGAGAGGTTAGGCATTTTTCAAAGACAGGCATTTAATATGATCTTAGTCTATTGCACCTACTAGAAAATGATTGCTCTGTCTACAGAATTAGACGTGCAGTGACAACAAGCCTAGCTACATTGGTTAGAAGGTCTAAGAAACCACTGTCTTGTGGAACTGGCTATCACAGGAGTAGTCTCATGGAAAATGCAGAAGAAACAAAATCCACTCCTGACAGGGCTTAGCAACCCCTTATGGAGCAAAGAGCCTATAAGATAGGTCTGACTGGGGTGGGGTTGACATTTTTGGAAAAGGTTCAGGAATTCCAAAGGATAGAACCTCAAACAGATGGCAAAAATCTGACTTTAAAAATTAATATATCCTGGGAGCAAGCATGTCCAAAGCCGAGCTAGATAAGAAGCCAGCTGACATTTGAAGAGCTCTGTAGCTTGGCAGATGCTCTCCCAGCTAACTACACGCACAGCACTGATCTAGAGATGTAAAAAGCAACACTTTCTGGTGTTGCACACGAGGGAACAGAGCGCAGCATATGGTCCTGCTAAGCAAGACAAAGACAGATGAGACACACTTGTATGACAAAAATGTCCAGAGTGCAATATATTTATCTACTGGCCAAGGAAATTAAACCCAAGACTACCAGCGACTGGCGGACTGCACGTCTACTGTTGCATTTTCCTTCAGCTCATTTAAGTCTTTGTAAACACTAACCAGACAATCCACTAGTGCAAGTGTGTATGGATAATCTCTGCTTTAACCCAGAGAAAGTATCTGTAGGCACCCAGTTGCCATCACTGGTTCCCCCTTTGAAAACGGCTTGGCGAGCTCCCTGGAGACCCCTGTGCCCACAGACTGATGCCGTGCAGCAAAGCCCAGGGCCTGGGGCAGCACCGGACCAACCAGCCTTCGGGCGGCTTCTCCACAGAGGTACCTCAGGGCTGCGATTATTCCCACCTCTGCTTCTGCTGAGGCACGCAGGGGAGCCTGCCGAGGAAGGGGCTGGCAGGCTGGACTCTCGCCTGACTCACAGTTAGTTCATGGCTAGCAGTGCTAATGAGGTTATGCTAATAAGGAGAGCCAGCTGGGACCAAAGCATGGCACAACATCTTGCTAATGCTCTCAGTAATGAAGTGTATGAAGATATTTTCAGTGGAAATTCACTAAGGCAATATTACTACAGCACCCTATGCAATAGTTTAAAAGGGTTTCAGGCCCCAAACGGTCACTTGTTTGGGAAATTTTGAGACTGGATTAGAAAGGATCAATATTATTGTTCTCATTTGCTGCATCTTGTGATTTTTTTCTGCTGAGCCATCATTCCTTCACTATTCAGGCTGCCACTCTTACAGCTCTGTTGTTGGTTTTCCATACACAAAGAACAAACTGGAGGTATGCATTTTACAATAAAACACATTGGACAAGCATCCTTATTGGCTTTTCACAAATGTACTTGGAGGCTGGCATATTCCAATTTGTTGAAAGGCAGGGATGTATATCACTGCCTTAATTTCTTAAGAACTTTTTAATCTCCATTATTCTTCTGGTAAGAAGGCCAGCTCCTGAGTTTCTAAACAACAGATCAAAAAGATGATGTGTTTCCTTATTTGAAAAGTTGGTGATACGAGATCCTTAAATTGTGTTTAAGAGGTTTTAGGATTTATAAAATGTATGTTCTCATTTATAGAGTCACCTGAAGTAAAAAGGCCAGGTTCAAATGCTGAGCATAAAGGCATACATGTGTTGAGGGCATTATGTGGATCTGTCAGTGTACTTATACACGGAACATGCAGTCATTCCTTAGTTGCAAGGAAGATAATTGCATTCTTTCTGAATAGCACTTCTCAATCCTAAAACATACTCTAAAAGCATTCGGTATAATGACTTAAGGAGTTCATATCACACCACGCCCTCAAAAGAGCCTGAAGAGATTAAATGCTGTTTGGCCAGGGACGAGCCTCGTGGTTCCTGGTTGGAGGCAGCTTGCAGGAGACAAGCTGGGAGACGCGGGGCTCCCTTCAAGTAAACGATGGGCGAGAGCGCTGCCAAGAGAGGCAGCCTGGGGCCTTGCAGACGTGAGGCCTGTTAATTGCCAAATTTGCGAAAGCAGGAGCAGCCTGCGTTACAGAGAGAAAAGGTCCCACTGAACCTGCCGACACCTCCCACCGGGCCCTGTGCTGGCTGCTGAGGGAAGACAGCACTGCTACGGGTTACACAAGCTCTGCACTGGCTTTTGAGCAGGCATCAGGAGCACGCAGGAGCCTCAACTCCACTGCAGCACCAGGCTCTTCCTCCACCCCCCTGAACCCTCAAATTTTCCCTGTTACTTGGCTGCTAGCAAAACCCTTTCGAAACTTTCCTGCGGAAACAAACGTGTGTCACTGCATCATTCCTGATGGAGAACTACAGGCATCTTACGCACACGAAAAGGAAATCAGCCAACCTACGCCTACCTATGACACAGGAAAATGAGTCCAAGTTTCTGTAGGAAGGGCAGTATTTCTATGAGACCTAGCTAGTCGTTGTAGCTAGTACAGTCAGTGTTTGAGGTCAGCAAATTGCCTTCACCCCACCAGCAGAGAGCAGATGCCTTCTCATCCCCCTCCAGCCAGTCTGATGCCTGCTAAAAGGTACTGAGAAGTGTGGGAAGGAGGGAAAGGGAAAAGAACAGGAAAGTATATCCAAGTTGTACAAATGTGTTTTCAGTATGATAACGGAATCAGGAAAATAATGATTCAGGTCTACTGTGAAGATAGCACAATTTTGTTATTTTGCTAGTTAGCCTGGCTAGATAGACAGTCAAGGCATAACCACCACACAACCACAAAACAAAAAGATGGTCCTTCTTTGGAAAACTGATGAAGTCTGCACTGACAGGCATGCCCTGTACTTTAAGAATAGGCACAAGGATCTAAGTTTTGCAGTTTAAAAAGCCAGGTTCTCCAGATTTATCCCGGTTACTCAAAGTCCAAACTCTGCCTATAAGCACCATATCATTTCCTTAAAAAGAGCCTCACTCCTTAGACTGACCTTTAATTTTGTGATTATTCAAAATAATTTATTTTTATGTCAATGCACACACCCCATACTCTAAATACTATAAGAACTTCAATGGCACTCCCATTTTTATTTTTTTATCCTTTGGGTTCTTAATAATTACGACCTTTACTATTCACATATGTACTCTTGTTGGAGGGATTTTCACCTTGTTATAACTGCATTCTCTAAAGCAAGAGAATGAATTTATTGTCTTTGCTGACTCTTGCCTGTTGATGCATGCCCCTAGGTCAGTAGTACACATGAGCTCTAATCACACCGAGATGACGTTAGTTTAAGTTTTTCCCAACCTGAAGGCAAATGCCTTCTTCATCATCGAAGTGTGCTTTCATTTCAAGGCATCCGAAGTTAAACCTTCAGGCTTTGGATTCAAAGTAAGTGCATTAAGCACATAAGAAACAATTTGGTGCAACTGTTGGAGGATACATGCTATTTAACCTGTAATCAAGGCTTTTCCTTCTATTTTCTCCTAAGAAAAAAGAAAGAGACAGAGAAAGAGAGAGAGAAATGCAATGCACTGTCACAGATGCAATAAATGAAACCAGTTCAGTTTAGCTTTCTGTTTCAAGGAGTGCATTTTTACAGAGTTAAGTGAGGCAACACTTCACTCTAGAATAAACACAGGGATGTTTTACATGCAATTTACTTACACCTTTCCTTAAGTTGGAAACTAAAAATGTCTTTAATGTTAATGATTAGAGAATCCAATAAATTCTATTTACTGTCTATAACTGTCTGTGGCTCTCAGTGTACTCACTTGCCTCAAACAGAGCGCAAATGAAAAACCAAAGCGCAGATAGTGGTATTCCATAGCTGCTTTGTATTTGGATGCTTGTCTCAGGAGGCAGAGTACTGGCCACAAAACAAGTCTCCGCTACCTGGTAGACCCCCAGCAGGTTTCTGAAAAAAAAGTCATACTGTTTTCTAGGAAGCCTGAAAAGACAACTCTGTGTTCAGTGTGGTACACAGATGAACTACGAGGTAAGGTCACCCCATATCCCCTCTCTACAACTTGTTAGCTCTTCATAGAGCTCTTTACTGCCTCGCTGCTGCCTCACATACTTGCCAAATCAGTATAAACACACTCTAGAGGTGCCCAAGCACATCACTCTGAAGGGCTGGTATTTCAAGAGGAGCCCTGATGCCTTCTGTCACATTGCAGAAAGTGGAGCAAGAACAAACTGTTGCGTTTTATATACCTGAGGTATGCAAATTGACCACAAACAGCTGGCTGAATAGAAAGGCATCACATGGACACACACGCATGCACACACCTAAATACAGAGTTCTGCTTTTGATTTGGCAGGTGACTCCTCTTCCTTAGTGTCTCTGTTCAGCAAGTATTCTCCAAGAACAGTTTTAATAGATCCTCCTATGCCTTCACTTCCTTTTTATAAAACGATTTGTATATCAACATCAATGAAACCTAAGTGCTGAGAAACTTCCCCCAACTCTGATCTTTAATATTAGTGTCAAAAGTACTGCAGAGATCGGAAGCACAAAGATACATCCAGCTTTGAATAGCAAACCTCCTAAATGGCAGTCCCCGTGTCTCTATCTGCTGATTTCAACCAAAGATACGATAGCTCACCAGCAACAGGAATACTATTTCCATTAAAAGTTTTAAAGGGACAATTCAGCATTTCAAATAAACTTCAAGGCATCTGAAACCTCGCAGAGTACTTGAAGATCCTACCATTATCAATCAAACTCTAAAACTGGTAACTAAGTCTAAATGGCTGCTGAAATCTCACAAGACACAACTCAAATCTATTTTTTTTCATCATATTATTTCAATTTGAGTATGTCTGCTTATTAATAGGAAAAATAATTGAGCAATAAAACAGGCACATACTAGCCCAAACCAAAGAAAATTATTTATTTGTCTGGAGCTCTGGCAACTAATTTAGACATTATTTAACTAGAGCTTCTTTCAAGAACCGCATAAAAGCAGAAGCAATGTAGTCACCATTTTAAATGGTCTTTCTGTATAATTTACTTTGTTCTAATAACCTACAAAAAAAATCCTAAGTTAATAAAAATACAAATACTGCCTTCAGTGGCTAAATGGAACTACATGATCAGTTATAGAGGATCTCATAATTCAGCTGTGCACTGTGAGCACTTTACAGACCAGCAATTAGATGATTTTCAAAATTTGCTTTGAATTTTAAACTTTCACTTTATAGTAAAGAAATAAGAGAGCTTTCTCTCTCTCTCTTTTTTTTTTTTTTTTTTTTTTTTTTTCTTCTTCCTCCTCCCACCTTTTAATTTCCTTCCAGAGGGTGGAGCACACATGGTTCTAGCTGCAACTCATTATGAGAATTGTCTGAATAACAGGAAACTTGAATCAAGGCTACAATTCTATATTCAAACTGCCAGCTGAAGAGAAGCCCTTCACCCAGTCATAAAAACTGACTATTGACACGCCATAATTAACAGAACAAGTACCACTGCCTTGAACGTTCCAGTTTCTTCTGACATTTTAAAACTAGCTTTACCATGTCATCCATTCAAGCAAGCCAAGTCATTGTGAACTGAAGGGGTAGAGGACTGGGCACTGGTGTGGTGGGGTTGGCATAGCCTTACGCGGTAATGCAAAATTGCCAGAACCCTTTGTCAGAGCCCTATATTGTGTACTTAAAACAGAAGTCAAGCAAACACTTGGAGAAAATGTACATTGAAAGCGACTAACTTGAGGAAGTGGCAAATGAGAGGAATTCAGGGAATTCCAGTTCTATTCTTGACTCCCTTCGCTGGCTCCCTCAAGTACTGTTCAAAGATGTTTCAGAGGTCAGGCAGACATCCTTCAAACTTAAATCACAAATTTTCCATGCTGCAGTGCCTCTAAAGTTTATTGAAAATGTTAAGTGATAGCAGGGAAACAAAATCCTGACAATGAACCCATACTAGAAATTCAGTAACAAAGAAATATGGTTGGACCAGATGATCTTCGAAAGTCTTTTCCAACCTTAATGATTCTATGATATAAAATCCTAAAGAGATACAGAAAAATGTGAAGTAATATCTTAACTAATACTGTGAAGAACTCTGGTATAGAGCATATTCAGCAGCGTTCTTCAGTTTAATCTCCATTTCAAATTAAAAAGGCTTTTCTCTGCTCTTAGTTTATATGGAATACAGCATAATCTTTCCTCCACTGAGATTTGTATAAGCTAAGAGTTAAGCTGACATTACACACTTAATTTTAAAATCTGTAACTGATCAGAGTGATAGCTCAGCAGGCTAGAAAAGCCAGAGTACAAAACAAACCACATGCATGCAGTTCTGAGAATGACCAAAGGCCAACACACTACCTTAACTTGGGAGCAACTGTTGCACAACTCAAGTTTTAAACCACTATCTTCCATACTTGTGTATTTCCTTGTCAGAGAACTAAAGGATGGCACTTGCACAAGAAAACACACTTCAAGCTCCATGAAGCTTGAGATCAATGCCTACTCTTCAAGTTATCCTGATGATTTCCTAAGATGACATAGAATACCCGAAAGAAAGAAAGAAAGAAGGTTAAAACCTCAAGAGGGTGACAGCCAAGGGATCTAACCCTTGAAGTTGTCCAGAGTTCCGGAGAAGCACTCAGTAGATTCCTTAATCTACAGTCTTCCCTTCTTCTAGGGGTTGTAGAGAGGATCACTGTGAGGCAACTAAGAGGCTGATTATCAGTTGTTCAGTCTGCTCTGGCAAGTTTTACTTTATTATCATGTAACTTATTTATTGTTGGTTTCATTTATTTATTTATTTTTAAGGGGTACATTTTTTTTTCTCCCCTGCTTCTGATCTTTTTTGTTGAATTTTTGTGTTTCATTGCATAGTACATTGACTAGGTACTTAAGAGAGCAAGCAAAACAACATTTGTGGGAGATACAATGGTATTCAGTAGACCAGCTGAAAAAGTCAGTTTTGAAACACCAAAACCCTTCTATGTCTGAAGACATAGAAGCATCAGCTTTTGTATCTCAATACAAGTTGAAAGCAATTGTTCTGAAGGAAAGCAGCTAAAACCTGCACAGAACTGAGCTGATGAACATAAACACGCCGAATACTTCAGCACAGGTCCAGCACAGGGCACCAGCAGGCCCTCGAGAAGAAATGACATTATGCAGTGCTGAAATTGCCATAAGTGCCATACGGCTATCCAGAAAAAAAGAAAAGAGGACTTTAATATTTCTCCAGACTTCTGAGAATAGCCCATATAAAAAGAAAACACTATGCAATAATTCCTGAAAAACGTAGATAAAGGGATTATTATTTAAGATCTCTTGATTTAGTAATCAAGGTAAAACATACCAAGATTTGTAAATCAGCTTTCCCGTGCAAATATATGATTAGAGTTTTAACAGTAGAAAACCATACTTAAATAAACAAAACCCAAGATAAAGCAGATAAAGCACTAGAAGCTCTCTCTCTTTT